>NW_026111927.1:140736-185736 GCF_024679095.1 Eriocheir sinensis
CATTATTGGTAGTAGTAATAGTAGTAGTAGTAGTAGTAGTGCATAAAGAAATACGAAGTATTTTTATATTTCCCCCAACAGCAGGTATTCGCAAGCTCCTTATCCCCCTCCTGCTAGTCTCCCTCTTCCTCCTTTGGCCGAGGGACTGTTTAATCTTTTCGGCGTCGTTTTATGAAGAAAATTTCCAGCTGAAAACCTCTTCGTTTTATTTTTCCCAAGAGTCTTAAGAAGTTGCCTGAAGGGTGTCTTTAATATATTTTTAATTAGCTTTTCTCTTTTTTAATTTTTTTTTTCTCGCGCTTCGCACTTTTCAGACTTGTTCTTTTCCTCTTCTATTAACACTTTGAAAACCTTGGTAATTAAACTTTTTATGACGCGTCGCCACTGAACTGTACGTGAGAGAGAGAGAGAGAGAGAGAGAGAGAGAGAGAGAGAGAGAGAGAGAGAGAGAGAGAGAGAGAGAGAGAGAGAGAGAGAGAGAGAGAGAGAGAGAGAGAGAGTACTAAAAGATAAAATACATGCACTCTTTTGTTTCTTACCAGTTTTCACACATCTTTAGGTTGTTTGTTAATGCCATATTTTTAGATATATGCACGCACACACACACACTCTCTCTCTCTCTCTCTCTCTCTCTCTCTCTCTCTCTCTCTCTCTCTCTCTCTCTCACACACACACACACACACACACGCAAACCCACAAAGTATATTTTCCTCCTTGATATTCATTCTTACATGGTATTTAACTCATATATATTCTCTCTCTCTCTCTCTCTCTCTCTCTCTCTCTCTCTCTCTCTCTCTCTCTCTCTCTCTCTCTCTCTCTCTCTCTCTCTCTCTCTCTCTCTCTCTCTCTCTCTCTCTCTCTTTTTCTTGCCATGCTCGTCTCTTTAAGTAAAAGGTCAAGATGTGTGTGTGTGTGTGTGTGTGTGTGTGTGTGTGTGTGTGTGTGTGTGTGTGTGTGTGTGTGTGTGTGTGTGTGTGTGTGTGTGTGTGTGTGTGTGTGTGTGTGTGTGTGTGTGTGTGTGTGTG
This sequence comes from Eriocheir sinensis, assembly GCF_024679095.1. Lineage (NCBI taxonomy): Eukaryota > Metazoa > Arthropoda > Malacostraca > Decapoda > Varunidae > Eriocheir > Eriocheir sinensis. Next base: position 141,765 of record NW_026111927.1, read on the forward strand.
TAAGTTAGTAAATATTTATTGCTTTTAAATCACACGTACATGTAATCTTTGAGATTACATTTCAAAGTAGTGACAGCAACAAGCTGTCGAGCCAGGGCTCCATGACAGACGGAGATTGGATTAAACATATTGGTTGTATACAAAACCATATACAAATAGACGTATATTTGACAAGTACGTAATTTAAATAGGTAAGTAATTGCCTATTACATATGCTTTATAATATTAATGGATTTAATGGAGTTTCCTTGGAAATAATAACAATAAAATAAAATAAATAAAATAAATAAAATAAAATAAATAAAATAATATTACCTTGTTTAAAAAAAGATGGCCATGTACTTTCCCAGACAGATACACAGTAGGTGAGGTGAGGGTAACATAGGGTGTAATATATGCTAGTTAAGGTGTCAAAAGTAAGGTTGTGTCTTATTTTATACAAGACCCCGCAATTTTAGAAATTTTTAAACATACCTCATCAATGTGGTATTTTCAAGCAATATTTTTATCTATGTGAATTCCAAGAAACTTGGTATGCTCAACTTGATTTAATGGTGTGTCTTCTAATATGACAGGAGCCAAGTGATAGTTAAGGGAACGATTCTGAAAGAACATGCAATTTGTTTTTGAGACATTGAGTTTAAGTTGATTAAATTTAACCCATATATTAATATGGTTTAATTCAGTTGTTAAATTGGAGTGCAGAGAATTCATATCTTTATCAGCTAACAGGAGGTTCGTGTCATCAGCATAAATAATGAAATGATTTTTTTTTGCTATCATTTATAATGTCATTAATGTATATAAAAAATAAAATTGGTCCTAATACAGATCCCTGTGGTACACCTTTAGATATGTTCATAAAATCAGATGATTGATTATTGCAGAATACGGATTGGGATCTGTTACTAAGGTAGCTACGAAATAATTGAAACGGCACACCTCTAATACCAATGTGGGTTAGTTTATCAAACAAAATATTATGACTGAGCGTATCAAAAGCTTTAGAGAGGTCAATACAAATCCCCACAACAAAGTTTTTCCTCAAAAAAATTATAAACATTATTTATAAAGTGTAAGATATCAGTTTCTGTTGAACGGTTAGACAGAAAGCCATGCTAAAATGTGGCTAATAGATTATTGTTCTCAAGATAATGTACTAAACGGGTAGCAATAACTTTTTCGTAGATTTTGCTAAATGCTGAAAAGATAGATATTGGACGGTAATTATTTATATTATTTTTATCAACGGACTTAAATATAGAAATTAGTTTGGCCTTTTTCAAGTGATATGAGAAAATACCTGTCTTTAGAGAAAGATTTATTACATGAGTTAATGGAAGTGCTAGTGAGGCAGATGCAGATTTCAATATTATTGGAGAAATTTCGTCGTAACTCGGAGTGTTAGTGCTAAGAGCATGTAGATAACTAGTGACTTCTGTGGTATTTGTTGGAGACAAGTACATACAAAAATGTGGTGTTGGATTTAAATATTTAGTGTAATCAGTCATATTCGAATCTGTATTACCAGATTTTAGAAAATGTTCATTAAATGCATTACTAACATTTGAGCAGGGTGGGTCAAGGAATATTTCATGACTTGATGACTTATTAGTTCTTCCAAGAAGGGAATTTAAAGTTTTCCAATGAATCTTTGTGTTGCCTTGATTGTCCTAAAGAAAATTTTTATAATATTTGTTTTTTTGCTGTTCTCAGAGCTTCGTTAAATTGTTCCTGTAATGTCTATATGTTTCCTTGTATGTGACTGGCCACCTTTTTGCTAGTCTAATCTGTTTTTTTTTTCAGTAATGCTTCTTTTAAGGGCTGAAGTTATATATGGTTTTATTGTGTGCCTTTTATCTACTCTCACTCTTTTTAATGGGAAATATTGATTAAATATTTTGCTAAACTCAGAGAAGAGTACATTAAATGATTCATTAGGACAGCTACACTTAAATACATTGCTTCAGCTTAGTTGTTGCAGATTGTGGTTGAAGTTAAGTACTGCTTTGTCATTTAAGTCTTTTAGTTATGATAATGGGAGGGTGTATTATATCATTATTCTTAAAATGAGAAAATAATGGATAGTGATCAGAGATATCTGTTAAAACAATATAATTACCAATGTTATTTTCAAACTGAGTTGTGTGTGTGTGTGTGTGTGTGTGTGTGTGTGTGTGTGTGTGTGTGTGTGTGTGTGTGTGTGTGTTTTGATATTTATTTTTTCTTGCTTTTTCCGCTAGTTTTTGCCTGTCTTTGTCTCCTGGCCGCCTTTGTTTCAGCTCTATATATTATATATTTATCTCTTCATCTCTTTCTCTAACTAACTGAGTGTCTCTCTTTTCCTACCTACGTTCATCTCTCTTAAAGTTTGTGTATCCTTATATCTCATTTTTACTGTCTCTATCTCTCTATGTCTTTGCATCTCTCTATCTGTCTTTCTTCCTGTCTCTTTCTAAATCCGTTTGTATTGTCCTCTCTCCACCTTCATCTGTCTGTCCGCCTCTCTGTCCATCACTATGCATGTTTCCTCTCCCTCTTCATCCTCCCGTCCTGTGTTCTCTGTGCCGCCTCGCGCTGCCTCGCCTCTCGTGTGTGTCCCTTCGTTCTGTGTCCCTTGTCTTTTTTTTTTTTTTTTTTTACGTCGTTGCCTGTTGCGCCGGTAGGCATCTTCCTGGTGGGGCCTGATGGTCGGCCCAAGGCTTCTTCCAGGTGGGGCCTGATGGTCGGCCCAGCCCGTTCTGGCGCAGGCGAGTGTTTATAGTGGCGCCATCTTGCATCTGTGCCCCTGCTCCCTCCCCTCCCTTCCCCTCCCTTTGTTTGCTTAAGACTCTCTCTGTATATCTCTCTCTCTCTCTCTCTCTCTCTCTCTCTCTCTCTCTCTCTCTCTCTCTCTCTCTCTCTCTCTCTCTCTCTCTCTCTCTCTCTCTCTCTCTCTCTCTCTCTCTCTCTCTCTCTCTCTCTCTCTCTCTCTTGCTTTATAATGCATCACTTTTCCTTATTATGCTTTCTCTATCATAATCTTCCCAACTCCTGCATCTGTTTTTTTTCGTCTTTCTCTCTTTTTCTTTCTCTCTTCCCCTCTTTCCTTCCCCTTTTCGCGTCACCCCCTTCATCCCTCTCTTCTTTTTCTTCCAAGTCTCTCTAACACAGCATTTCTGGAACGTTAAACAGTCATGGTGCGTGTGTGTGTGTGTGTGTGTGTGTGTGTGTGTGTGTGTGTAATTCACCACGGCCTGATCACGAGTTGGAGTCGCTGTCGCCTCACGACGTGAGCAAGTACTCATTTTGTCGATCTCTGGGTACTGCCAGGACCTCACACACCACACACCCCACCCACTTGCTCAAGGGGAGACAGTAACCACTCCTAGTCAACGGAAAGAATCCGGCCTGAGCGGGGCTCGAACCGCCGCCTGTTTGGTCATGAAACCTTGCAGCGCGGCGCTCTAACCGACTGAGCTACCAGAGTTGTCATGTGTGTGTGTGTGTGTGTGTGTGTGTGTGTGTGTGTGTGTGTGTGTGTGTGTGTTGCCGAAAATGATGCACTGCCAATAGCCAAACTTGTAATGTATGTATGTATATATGTTTGAATATTGAATCTGTAAGAATAGCTAAGGGCGTTAATCCTCTTAAATTACACTTCTCCGTGAGAGAATCCCTTTACTGTGGATTTTATTTTAAACCTCAAGGTGTATACATAAAAACATAAGAATGTAAGGAGTCTGTATTGCCCTTTACAAGGCAGCTCCTGTAATCCTAACCCCGCCTTACCTCACTATCCATGAATTTATCCAACCAACCAATCCAACCAACAAGATATAGATGAGCACAGAGCCAACGCGCAGATCTATATAGCTATAGCGCCATCTTCACCTCTATATATACACCAATATGCAGGAAAACTTGACTGAATGTATGTATGTATGTATGTATTATGCTTAGCTGAACGTCTGTGTGTCTTTATGTGTCTGTCTCCCGCTACCTGCCTGTCTGTCTGTCTATCGGTCTGCCTTGCTATGCCTGTTTCTCTGTCACCACATCTTGCTTATCATCCTGTCTAGTTGTCATGTTCATATCTAGCCCCTACACCTGTTTCTATCTGCAAATTTTGGTAATACTCCCTTACTTAACTTACCTATACCTAACATTTCTAATAAACTTACTAACATGTCTAAATTTACTTATAAACTTACTGATACGTCTAATAAGCTAAGCTTGCCTCATATATATTACCTGCCCGTCTACCTTTTCCCTTTTCCCACATCTGTCCTGAAGGCATGTTGGTATAATATTTATATTACCTGCCCGGCTACCTTTCCGTTTCCTTCACCTATCCTGAAGGAATGTTAGTATATACTACCTGCCTATCTATCTTTCCACAGATGTCCAAAATAGATTTAGATATTACCCACCTGTCTAGATTAGTTTCTCCAACTGTTCTAAAGGTATGTTAGTATATATTTCCTTCCTGTCCATCTATCCTCTCCCACACCTGTCCTTCAGCCGTCAGTAAGTACAAAAGAAAAGAAAAGAACAAGGTGAAAGCAGGTCAGGAGCGCAAGGATCTTCTAAATCGAGGAGTTGGATTGGAGTTGGAACGCACGGACCAATTTTTAGACTTCTCGACTCTCCTGTTCGGAATATTTGCCTCCTCCTCCCGCCTCCCCCTGGTCTTTGGGTGATCAGCCAGGCATTGTAGAACTCGCCAATGCCAATAGCAGTGTAAAGTCCCGCGGTCAAATGTCATGCTGAGGCGGAATGGGAAGGGTAGAGTGATTTGTTTGTGTGGGGGGTGGTGGTGTGTGGGGGAGGGTTAGGTGTGGGTGGGTGAGGGACGTTAGTGTGTGTGTGTAGGGTTGTGGGAGGGATGTGTATGTGTGTGTGTGTGTGTGTGTGTGTGTGTGTGTGTGTGTGTGTGTGTGTGTGTGTGTGTGTGTGTGTGTGTGTGTGTGTGTGTGTGTGTGTGTGTGTGTGTGTGTGTGTGTGTGTGTGTGTGTGTGTGTGTGTTCATTACTGGTCCCTAGAAATGCACCAGATATATAAAAAAAGTAGTATTGTAAAAGAAAAGGGGAAAAGAAAGGAACAAATACGGAAGATGATAAACAAAGGAAAGGAAAGAAGAAAGAAATAAGGGACAAAGAAACGATGGAACTCAGTATTCACCAGCACAAGGTGTATGAAAGGAGTGAATGGTCCACGTCCTGTATACATGTTAGGACGAAATGACAATGTCAGTGAGAATCAAATATGAAAAGAAATGAGAAACTAAAATAATTCATCATAGCGAATAATTCTCCATTCCAGTCTGTTCTTTGGTGAGTAGACGGCAAACACAACCAACAAAACAAATCAAGGAACATAATCAGGATGAGTCGGGGGTAAAATTGCTTTGTTGGTTTTTATGAATAACGTTATTACTGTTTTATTTTTTGTTTTAATCTTAGCAGCAACACAGATGTTCTCTTTGCTCTGTTATAAGCCACACGTAAATCCTATTTTTACCTTAATTAAATTTGTTTTGAACGAATTGAAACCGAATAATGCACTTTTTATAGTTTACTGATTTTTTTGTTTCTATATCAACACATTTTCACATCTGACTGAAATGCCTCGGTGGCCCCTGTGTGTGCCTTCAGATCCCCGACACAACGAAACACGATGAAGCAACACGGGAAGAAGAACAGTGCAGCTCGGACGAAAACATTTGGAAGGTAGGCTTTCTTCAGGGGTCTGGTGGTCGGCCCAAGCCCGTCATGGCGCAGGCAATTTTTATAGAAGCGCCAGTTATGCTTGGCTCATGCTGCCCCCCGGAACTCATTCTTGACTCACTGGACGGTTTCTTCTAGAGTTCGGGTTGATGGGTGGTATTCAGGACAGCATGTGGGTAGTCTTAGGCCATTCGGGAATGACTGAAAAATCCCAGGTGGTAGCGTGGGGATTCGAATCAACGTTGTCCATGGCGTGATGAATGTGGGGCCCGCACGCTAACCACTCAGCAGCCGCCTACCCAAATATGAAAATAAATCTTGCATCTTGAATCTGAGTCCCCTGTCAAGACGTGGTAACACACACACACACACACACACACACACACACACACACACACACACACACACACACATCAGATACACATTTTATTGAGATGATAACTCATATCTATTGGCAAGCTTGTGAGTTTAGGAGGAGGAAGAGGAGAACAAGAAAAGGAAGAAGAATGCTGGATAACAGGGAGAAGGAAGGGAAGGATAAGGAGGGCGATATAAATGATAATAAGGATGGACGGAGACGAGGAGGAGGAAAATAAGAAGAAGAGCAAGAAAGAAAGCAAGAACAAGAAAAACAGAAAACAAAAAAAAAATGGAAAATGAGCAGTCGAAGAAGACAAAATACCGGAAAAGGAAGACGAGGAAAAAGAAAATAACAGAAGCAAATGATGCAGAAGGAAAGTGTGATAGAATACAGCCTTCATAAATTCTAAGGACCCTCACACGGCGGGAAGTGGCGAAGGGTCATATTCGTAAAACATTTCATCGCCCAGACACACACATTTGACAAGGCTTTTGCAAGAGTTGTGGGCATTTCCACAGTTAGATTTATGACCCTGGTGGTAGTTCGACAAAGCTCCTACACAATGAACGTGAAAAAGAAACCCTTGAGAATCCCGTTAATCTGTTTGTGGGTCTGGAAATAGTTGGTGTGAGAGGCGGAAGTGTTAGCTTATAATACCCCGTGATAGCCTGACACGAGTGACGGCCGCCGCTCTCTTCCCAACCAAGCAACTCTCTCTCTCTCTCTCTCTCTCTCTCTCTCTCTCTCTCTCTCTCTCTCTCTCTCTCTCTCTCTCTCTCACTGTCTCCATGCACTTGATTTCTTGTGGATATTTAGTATGATTTCCCACCACCGGTATCACGTTCTCCTCTTTTCCTCCTCCTCTCTATTCATGCTCCTCCTCCTCCTCCTCCTCCTCCTCGGGTATGCGGGTGAAGTGTTTTCACCTCAGGGAACTAGACATCCCTGCCCTGCATAGTCTCAGGTCACCCTTGGACAAGGTGTAATACCTGATCTGTCTCCCGTGCCAGGGTCACGGTGAAGCCTCTGGGCAGCAGCAGTGGTGGATTAGACTGCAGGCAGAGGATCTCTTTATGAGACAATGGCTGGATTTCCAGGGTCCTAGTCAGCTGGACCGTGCCTAATTATTTAGGCCTGCGGTGTAGAGGAGTGTGGCGACCTCTACACTAAAAAGCCTCTCTGGGAACCAGTTGTCGGTGTGAGCTCCCCGTCCCTCCCCTCTATCGAAGGTACTCCCATCCCTAGTCTGCATAACAGCTGGTTCTTGTTTTCTCCTGAAAGAGATGTCTTCCTTGGGCCATTTGAGGTTGTACCTCCCGGCTTCTAGGTGGAGTTTCTGAGGGTTTTTCTTATACTCAAGGAATATTTCAGCTTTTTGGTCTCTCAGGAAGGGCGTCTGATACTCTCTAGAGTTGGTGGAGAACACCTGGTGACAGGTGCCACTGGCCAGGCCTCGAAAGGGTCGCAGAGTTGGGTTAGACGTTTCGGAAAGTGGGAACGAATTTCTGGTTCCTCTCCTCCCTTGCCAGCTCTGCTCTGTGTGACTACGCCGGCCCCGTTCTATGGGACAAAACTTCGAGGTCAATAGCTGAAAAGCGCCGGGTTGTGGAAGTCTCTCTCGTGACCGAGGCTCAGGACAAGCGATTGGTCTTTGAGGCGTTTACAAGACCCTGTGGGAGCGAACTCCCAGTGTTGGAGGAATCTAACAAAGCAGTATCTAATTTCCATGCACAATTTTTATCCAACTCAATTTATGGTCACACTTTAAGTTATTTCGAAAGCGCTTTTAATATTTGCCCAAACTGTAAACTCGCTTAAATTTCTAACAATGCCTTCGAACCTTAAGTGTGACGTCTGTCCCGGGCGATTTGCAGCTCAGTTCTTCCAGCTGAGAAAAACTTGCCGCCTCTGCGTTCAAAGATTACAACTTCAGAAGGCTGTGACTGAATGGAAAGTCAAATATAATGATCCTGAAAAGAAATTCGAAGCCCTTCAGGGATTTGTTTCAAATAATGTGGCAGTGACTCCACCATCGATGGTGGAGAGGCCCTCCACCGAGACTGTGCCCTCTCCAGACGACCCTCCTGCTTCACGGGAGGACGTGGCCTCACAGGTTGACTCCCAGCCTGCCTCACAGGCTAACCCCCAGCCTGCCTCACAGGCTAACCCCCAGCCTGCCTCACAGGCTACCCCCCAGCCTGCCTCACAGGCTAACCCCCAGCCTGCCTCACAGGACAACAGCCAGCCTGCCTCACAGGCTGACCCCCAGCCTGCTTCACAGGCTCACCCTCAGCCTGCTTAACAGGCTAACTCCCAGCCTGCCCCACTTAACGCTTCTCTTCCTGCATCACAGGATGTCGGGTTCCAACCTGTAAGGAATGGAGCCAAACCGAAGCAGGCAACCAAGAATTTACTAACCCCCACTAATTTCAATAGGTTCTAGGTGCTGGCAGACACCATGGAGGATGAGTTTGAGACTCGCCTAGTTGGGGACTCCATGGTGTGTGGTCAGCTGGTTGAGTTCTGTGGTCGTTCATCAAACGGCCGCTGAAAACGTTACTGCTATCCAGGTGCCAGACTGGACGACATCACCGCAGCGTGCGATGATGTCACGAGAAATGCCGACCGAAATACCCTCTTTGTCTTTCACGCGGGGACGAATGACGTAAAGACAACCCATTCTGAGGAACTGCTTGAGAAATACCGCCGCATGATCAAGCAGTATAAACGTAAAACGGATGCCAGTAACATCATAATCTCAGGAATCCTCCCGAGGGTCGGTGCCGAATCTAGCTTTTACAGTAAGGCCTTCAGCACAAACAGCAGACTTCAGTCCCTTTGCTCACAAGAAAACGTCCGGTTCGCTAACTTGTGGAACAGTTTTTACTACGATTCAGACTTGTTCCTTGCTGATGGCATCCACTTAAACCTTGTTGGAGCAGCCCGTTTCGGGAGGCTGCTCTGTGACCAAGTGGCTCTTCGAAAGCCAAAAAACGCGGAGGCGAGAACACCAGCAGCTCCACCGTAAGGGAGCACTCAACCCCCAAAACCCCCGACTCGAATCACATTAAAGCTTGCCATGTAAACGCTCGTAGCCTACGTAACAAATTTGAGGACTTAGAAGTCCTCGCAGCTACAAATCATTACCACATCATCGGAGTCACAGAATCTTGGATAAACACTTCAAATAGAGATTTCATTGCGGAATATAGTTTACCAGGCTATACCATCTTTAGTCATGAAAGAAAGAACAGACAGGGTGGAGGCGTTATCTTTTATATCCACAACTCTCTCCATCCAGTATCCGTGAAAACAGATATTATAACCAATGTAGACACGGTCTTCATTGAAATTAAAAATAAATCTCGTAAAATAGTAATTTGACTTATCTACAGACCGCCAAGGCAGACTCTTGATATCGACCACGCATTAAGTGAATTATTACTAGAAACAAATAGCAGTTGCGAGGCAGTAATTGTTGGGGACTTTAACTTGCCAGTGAAAAGATGGGGTGAACCGCTGAACTGTCATACAGGGCTCGACCTGTACACAACTTTACTAGAAAGTGATTTACATCAACACTTTCAAGAACCGACTCGGGAAAATAAAATACTTGACCTTATCTTTTCAACGACAGCTGATCTAGTTAACGAAGTAAATGTTGGTCCAATTTTTAGTTCTAGCGATCACCGAACAATCACATTCAGCATCAATATGAAAGAAGAAAAGTACCTCCTAGTAAAGAAAAGGTGCCTGATTTTCAGAGAGCGAATTTCGTAAGACTCCGATCAATTCTAAATAATTCTTACTGGACTGAAATCTCGGCGGAAACAGATATTGATAAATCTTGGGGGGCCTACACCACAATATTGAACAATGCCATAAGCATATGCGTACCCTATCGTAACAGACGTTCAGCTTTTAAGAAGAAACCCAAATGGTGGAATAACGAAATGAAAAATAGCCTTTCTCTTGAAAAACGCATATACAGTAGATACATATCAACTCAGAGCGAGGCTGACAAACTAGAGTTGGACAGAATTCGCCGCGAAACCAAGAAATTAATAAAAAGAAGCAAGAAGAATCATGAAGAATATATAGCGGAAACGAGTAAATCTAATCCTAAATAATTTTTTAGCTATGTAAATAATAAAAAATCACTCACTTGTGGTATCGGACCGCTTGCAAATGATAATGGTAACCACACGAACGATGAAAATGAAATGGCTACAATCCTAAATAACTTTTTCGCATCCGTATTTACCGACGAAGATTGTTTATCATCTCAACCGCCGGAGGTTAGAAGGGCCGAAAAGATGTTAAGTGGCGTGCTCATCGTAGAAAGTGACATTTTACGCACAATTGAAAAGATTAAAGTAAGCAAAGCTCCTGGTCCAGACAAAATTACCCCTAGGGTCTTAAAAGAAATCAAACATCAAATTTGTAAACCGCTCTCCATCATATTCAATAAATCTTTAACAGCTGGAAAAGTTCCGTCGGATTGGAAACTTGCAAATGTCACACCAATTTTCAAAAAGGGGACAAGTCTCATCCAGGAAACTATCGACCAATTAGCCTGATATCGATTGTTTGTAAGTTAATGGAGACTATCATTCGCGACAATATGGTGAAATTCTTCGAAGAAAATAATATGATAAATAATTCGCAACATGGCTTCCGTAGTAAACGTTCGTGTTTAACTAACTTACTTGATTTTTTTCATTATATTTTTGAGGTGTTCGATGAAAGCAGATCAGTAGATACCATATATCTGGATTTTCAAAAGGCATTTGATAAGGTCCCCCACCAACGATTGCTCAGCAAACTACTGGCGCACGGTATCTCGGGTATCATTCACAATTGGCAAAAAAAATACAGTAGTGAAACACAGTACAATGTTAAGTATAGGAGCAGCCAGGTTTCTGTCCCCTGACTTGTCTGAGAAAAGGAAAAACTACCTTGCCAGTGGCCTCCCTGCATCCAGTCGCCGTGTCTGCACAACCAAATAATCGTGCAGGACAGAGTTTCTCCTAATAAGGTAGCACATGACGACGAGACTGACGAACATCAGAAACATTGGTACAAAAAATCCAGGGTACAGGTAGGGGAGATGCAAATAATCAGGCAGCGTTTCCTCCAGGGTTTCCGCAAACTCTGTTTTGTTCGCGAAAGACAATGAATTAAGGGAATTAGTCACATACGAGGATGCCGTTCGGGCTCAAAGGAGCTCCCTTGACCTTCCAAAGGACAATGAACAGTATTTTTGGTGACTTGCTGGGCAACTCTGTCTATGTGTATTTAGACGACATCATCATAGCAAGTAAAGACGTGCATGCACACATGGAAACACTAAAAGCAGTCCTACACAGACTTCAAGAGGTCGGATTAAAGCTCAAAATCACCAAATGTGAATTTTTAAAGCCTCGGATCAAGTTCTTGGGGCATGTCGTGGACGAATTCGGCATCCACACAGTGGACGACAAAATAAAGGCTATTGCCGAGTTCCCTCAGCCAACGTCTGCGGACAAGGTACGGTCTTTCTTGGGTGTCGCAGGTTATTACAGGCCTTTCATAAAGGACTTCGCAGCACGCGCGAGTCCCCTAACCCATCTTTTAAAGAAAGACGTACCATTTCAGTGGCTCCCAGCTCAACAAACGAGTTTTGAGGATTTAAAGAAAGCGCTTACACGGGCTCCGGTCCTTGTCTTTCCGGATTTCAAGGACCCCTTTCAGCTTTGTACCGACGCTTCGGCTAGTGGAGTAGGAGCCGCGCTGATGCAAACAGATATGTCCGGCAAAAAGCATGTGATAGCGTTCGCCAGTCGAGTACTTACAGCTCCGGAAAAGAACTATTCTGTTACCCACCTAGAGGCTCTTGCCATTGTGTGGGCTCTGAAGCATTTTCGTGACATAGTGATGGGGTACAAAATTGTGGTGTTTACGGACCACGCGGCCATAACTGATCTTTTCAAGGGAAAAAACCTACACGGTCGTCTGGCAAGATGGTTCTTAACGATCCAAGCATACAATCCGGAGATAAAATACATCACCGGGAAAACAAATGTGGTCGCAGATGCCTTATCTCGGAATATTCCGATAGGCGCGATTACCACCCCAGAGGTCATCCACAACTTCACTTCACCTGAGCTACACACTGCTCAGCGAGACCACCCTGTGTGGAAGAGGTTAATTTACGCCCTCGAGTCGGGAGACGAATCAAACCTTCCTGAATTGCCAGTTCCCTTTTCACAATTCTTCCTATCAGAGGACAACCTCCTTTGTAGGTCATGGCCAACCAAACCGGTACCTATAGACCAACTGGTCATCCCAGACATATACGTCCCCGTGACGCTTAAGCTGGTCCATAACACACCCATTGCGGGTCACCCAGGAAGAGACAAGACGCTGTCTGTCACCAGACGAAAATTCTACTGGCCCACATTACGGGTTGATGTAGAAAAACATTGCGTCGTTTGTGCTAAGCACAAGGGGTCCGTCAAAGGGCCAGCACCTATGTTGCAATACCCTGTCCCAGAGGCGCCATGGGATGTTGTTAATATAGACTTATTACAGCTCCCCCAGAGCCAACATGGCTCGCGCTACTTATTGGTGTGCGTCGACCAGTTCTCTAGGTTTCTAGTTCTAGCGCCTCTCAAGGACAAGACAGCCACACGCGTGGCCCATGCCCTCGTGACTCACGTGTTGTGTCCACATTCGTCTCCTCGAATTCTTTTGAGTGACAATGGCACCGAGTTTAGGAACTCAGTATTGAGCGAAATATGCGCTCAGTTTAACATCACGCAATCCTTCATCACAGCTTACCACCCAGCTGCTAATGGGTTGGCGGAGAGGGCTAATAGGAAAATCTTACAGGTCCTCAGGCCTATCGTGAACGATCTCCACGATAACTGGGAGGATTGGCTATCGCATATAGCCGCTTCCATAAATACGTCGGTAAACGACTCTACGGGAAGTCTCCCTACTACATCTTATATGGGGTGGAGAAACGTCTTCCGTACGACTTCCTAACAATCCCACAACAACCTCTCTACAACATTGATAGGTACGCACAACAGCAGATGCATATGTTTTCCAAGATACACTCAGAAGTTAGGTGTACGTTAAAAGCTACGAAGGTTGAAATGATGTCAAAACAACACAAACAGGCCGTCCCGGTGAATTTCAAAGAGGGTGACACAGTCATGATTAAGCAAGCGGAAAGGAGTTCGAAACTGGGGGCTAAATTTGTGGGTCCTTACCGAGTTGTTCGGAATGTCAGGGGAAATCGGTTCGAGGTTCTCGAGTCGAATAGTGGAGTCAGTCTAGAAGTTCACAGTGATCGTCTGAAAGTAATTCCCTCACCTTTGGACCTTGATATTGGTACTTCCCCCTCAGAGTCAAATGTTCAACAAGATAATCCCAACACCCATAGCTATAACTTGAGACCACGGGTTTAAATACTTCATTCCCACCACTTTCAGATCATGATGTTGCGTTTTCTGACCATCTTGTTGTCCCTCGGCTCCCTGTTTGCAACAACGCCCATCCACCTGAAGCCTGGTGCCCTCACGGCACACATAGGAGAGGTCTTCCTCATAGAAGATGTGCTCCTCGTAAAATATCCATATACTTCCTTGACCAACACCACGGACACAATCAGGATAGTCTCAGAAAAACTCCTCGGCATGGCAGACGCCATCCGGGCTACCAAGACTAGGGAATCAAAGGCACCTTCTAGTACCAACTCTCTGACTCTTTTTCAACTACTGGAGGATAGGATTCTGTTCTTACGGGGAAAAGTTGATGAGGTAAACATGGATTATAGTTTTCACTCAGTTCACTCTCGGGTAAAGAGGGGGTTGCTCAACATCGTGGGGTCCGCCTCAAAGTTCCTTTTCGGTACGGTATTTGCGATCGGGGGCTACGTACTCTTCCCTCCCAAGGGATAGCGCCCCTTCACCTTCAGAATCGTCTGAATACTTAACCCCACTCGGCCGATCACACTGCCAGTCGACCCACCTCCCCCACCTCCTCCCGGGGCCCCCCACCACTTCCCCCCGCCCCCGATTCGGGTCATTCCAACTCACGCCAGTATTCGACAATTCTCGGGAGGCGAGACCGATTTTTCGGCGCGACAGTTTTTAGATTTGTGTGAATCTGCCATCGTAAATTCCTCCATTACGGAAGATCATGATAAAATCGCTTTCATTCGGTCACGGTTACTTCCAGGCTCTCGGGCACTGAATTTGATGCAGTCCTCAGCGTTCGCTTCGGGGGACATTGGTGTAAACTATGAGGTTTTTAAAGGGAATTTCATTAAAATCTTCGGGGGCGGGAGTAAACCAAGCATCGTTAGACAGATGGCACACACGGTTGAGTCCCTCCAAAAAAATTCCTCAACAAAGCCGATTTGGGACGCCATGATTGAGGCAAATCAGCTGGCGGTTGACTGTGTCAAGAGCCTAGAAGACGCGCTCTGGCTTCCAGGGGGCTGTATGCAAAAGCACCAGGTGAAGACAGCTTTCGAGTTGTTTTTTTACTTATTTCATATTTCAGAGAAGAACCACCGTTCTGCCCTCCCTTTGGCCTTCAAACCGAGCGGGAAGTTGGTTGACTTCGTCTCAGAGTTAGAAGTCAAGGTTCAGGAACACCCTCACCATCAACCCCTCGCAACGGCAGCAGCATTGCAAGCACAAAGTAAGGCATCTCTCACCTGTAGTTTTTGCAAACAATCAGGACATTCTGAACATTCTTGTTTCGCGAAACGTAGGGAATCAACACATTCGAGACGGGGCTCAGATAGGAGGTCAGGAGGTTACAGGGGCGGGCATCATTCATCACACAGGAACCCTAGGCCAAACCATCAGCGGAAGGCTGCCTTTTGCCATATCCACGGGAATTGTTTTCATGATTCAGACAGTTGTTCTGCAATACAAAAGGCCAAGGAGGAACAGAAGTACAAGTCCTCAGCGGACAGTAAACCACACTCCTCTTCTCAGAATAAAAAGACATGACTTCGTGACAGCCCCGAGGCGTACATCCAAGTGTCCCTTAAGGAAAATACTAATTGGGAGAAACTTGACTCCGTCATTGCCGCCTTGGGACGGACAAGCATAATTGCCCTCCCTTGCAAGGTGGGCAATATTTCACTCACCTTAGCGGTTGACACAGGTGCCACAGTCAATGTCATCTCCGACTCCGCTTACAGGTCTCTGACACGACAAGCGAGTGGGGAAAATTGGCCGCTCCAAGAGAACGACCTGAATGTGGTAGGCGTGACGGGCACCACTTTGGGAATCCTTGGGCGGGTACCACTAACAGTCAGCTTACATGAAAATGTATGTCCCTTTCGAGATTTCTTTTATGTCTCTAGCAGGTTTGCTTTACCTGTGGATGGGATCTTAGGATTAAACGCCATGAAAGACCTGCACATCGCCATAAACCCTGTAAGCAACGCGATCGTGTATCAAGGCCGACGCATACAGGGGATGGTCAATCCATCGCCTCTGTCAACTGTAATCTCACCCTCAGAGGTGGAAAATGACCAACCCACCACAGACTCAGGGGCTGCCACCGCCCAAGTGTCACCTCTTACGGTCAAACCACACGAAACCATTGCAGACTTGTGGCGGACAGTAACGGCAGTCGTAGAAGGTCCTCATATAGTTCCGGATCGTGCTGCAAAACTTGTTAAAATCCGTTTGCCTAACGCCCCTCCGGCGGGCAGTGATGTGTGTATCGACGGAGTTCCTCACGTACACCGCGTGACGGTGGAGGTAACTCTTGCAACAGTCAAGGGGGGAGGTTTTGCAGAGGCATTGGTTATAAACACGTCTGGATCCCCTGTATCCTTAAAACACGGTGTTCGATTATGCCAGTGTCTAGTGTATGGGAGAAATGTCGCCCCGGAACCTGCTGAATACCCTTCAGCCCAAGTCTCAGGCATAACCTCGGCGTGTCAGGCTTCTCCCGAACAAGACACAGCTAATTTAGAGGCGTTCCTAAAAGTTGCACACTATTCCGAAATTAAGCCAACCTTAGTCCAGCTTCTGGAACATTATCGGGGGGCGCTTGCTCTACCAGGCGAGCCGCTTGGAGTTACGCAGTGTGCTGAACACCACATTAAGTTAAAACCCAATACAAATCCTGTATATATCAATGCGTACAAGCTCCCCCACAGTCAGAGGGAGGTGGTGCAACAACTTATCTCTGAAATGTTAGAACAAGGTGTCATCACAGAATCGAATTCCCCGTGGAATTCACCCTTGTTCCTGGTTCCGAAGAAAGACGGCTCTTATCGTCCTGTGATTGATATCCTACTATAACAGTTCTTTCCTCTTTCCTACATAATTTCATTGCATTTTTTCCATGCTGCATGGTTCTTTTTCCTTTCCTGCCAGCTTTGGCTGGAGGGATGGGGGTGGGGGAGGGGGGAGGAGCCTTCGCCTTTGCTGTCCTCCATCTTCCACCTTTGATTAGATAGTTAGTGTAGCTTGTCACAAACAGCCTCGTAAGGACCAGCAGGTCTGCTGTTGATTGTTCTTCCTTTGTGTTTCTTTGTGTTCCTCCCCTTCTTCCCGCTAAACTGTCTCCTCCTTCAACTGCTTTTTTTTCCTTACTCCTCCACTCTGTTTCCTTCTCCTCCTTCTTGCTTCCCCTTTTCCCTTCTATTTCTCCTTCTTAGCCCTTCTCCTCCTCCTCCTCCTCCCTTTCTTCTTCAATCTATTCTTATTGTCATTATTCCTCTTTTCCTTTTCTTTTTACTCCTCCTCCTCCTCGTTCTCCTTATCCATTTTTTTGTCGCCTTAATATTTTCTCTTCCTCTTTTACTTCCTTTTTCTCCATTATTACTTTTTATCCTGTAATTCATCGTTTATCCATTCTCTTTTTTCCAATTTTTCTTTCTTCCATTATTCACTCATATTGCTTTTTCTTTTCCTTTTTCTTTCTTCAATCTTTCATATTCCTCACTTTCCTTCCCTTCACCTGGTGTATTCCAGCCTCTTCTCCCATTTCTCACCCTCCTCCTTCTTTCTCCTCATCACCACTTCTGTTCTCGTTTCTTTTTTCACTTTTCTTTTTGTTTTTATTTTTGTTCTCTAATCCAATTTTCTTCCCTCCTTCCCTCCTCTCATTCTGCCCACTCACTTATATTCTTGTTTCTCATCCCTTATGTTCTCTCTCTCTCTCTCTCTCTCTCTCTCTCTCTCTCTCTCTCTCTCTCTCTCTCTCTCTCTCTCTCTCTCTCTCTCTCTCTCTCTCTCTCTCTCTCTCTCTCTCTCTCTCCTTCGATATCATGCCGA
The DNA here is from genome assembly GCF_024679095.1 of Eriocheir sinensis. NCBI lineage: Eukaryota > Metazoa > Arthropoda > Malacostraca > Decapoda > Varunidae > Eriocheir > Eriocheir sinensis. The sequence goes on from NW_026111927.1 coordinate 159,137, forward strand.
GAGAGAGAGAGAGAAGCCTCTCTAACCCATTGTTTATATTCATTTTCCTTCACGCTCATCTCTGATATTTATCATCTTGTGTCTCTCCTCGTATTTTCTGTCTTTCATCTTTAGTGTTAATTCTTTGTATTGTCTCTTTCTTAATCCAAGCTTATTTTTCTTTTTCTTATTCTTTCTTTTTTTCTTCTTCTTCTTCCTGTTCTTGTGATTTTTCTCCTTGTTGTTCTTGCTCTTGTTCTTGTTTCTTTTTTTCTGATTCTTATTCTTCCTCTTATTTTTATTTCATGTTTTTGTTTAATAAATTTTCTTCGTTACATTTTGTCGTCCTCTTTCTATAATCTTACTTATTTTCCATAGTCCTCTTTCTCGTATATTTCCTTTTTTTTCCTCCATCTTTTCTTCTCTAATTTCTCCTCCTTTTCCTTTTAAATTAATTGGGTTTTTTTCATATTCTCTTCTCTAACCTTCTCCCCCTCCTTTCTTCTTCTCCTTCTCCTCTTTTACTTCTCCTTCTCCTCTTTTACTATTTTTTTTCCTCCTTCATCTTCTCTTCCCCAGCTTCTCCTCCTCCTCCTCTCCTCCTCCTCCTCCTCCTCCTCCTCCTCCTCCAGCTCTTCTCCTCTTCCTCCTCCTCCAGCTCTTCTTATTTCTCTTCTTTCTTCTCTTCTTCCTTTTTCTTATCTCATTAGTTCCTGCCTTACACTTTCTGATCCTCCTCTTCTTCCTCCTTCTTCATCTCATCCTTTTCTTCTCTTCTTTTCTGTTCTATCTTCTACTCATCTTCCTTTCTCCTATCTCACTAATCTTCCCTATCCTTCATATCTTACACTTTCCGCTCTTCTTCTTCTTCTTCTTCTTCTTTCCCTTCCATCTGTTCCTCCACCACCTCCTCTCCCTCTTCTTCCTCTTCGGCCTCCTCTCCCCCTCTTCCTCTGCCTCTCCTTCCTTCTCCTCCATCTCCTTCTCTTATTCTTTAACGATTAGTCTCCTGCCTCCCAGTTTTCCACACACCATTGTTTTATTCTCTTTTATTACCTACACCATTCCAGCCATCTCCTCCTCCTCCTCTTCCTCTCTCTCCTCCTCATCATCATAAATCATAATCACTCACCACCTCCAATCTTCATCTTTTTTTCACACTCTTTTACAGCCTCCTGCCCACCAAAACACACACACACACACACACACACACACACACACACACACACACACACACACACACACACACACACACACACACAGCGTGTGGATGAATAGATAGCGTGTTGGCCCCGCGTTCAGGAGGAAGCGAGTTCAATCCCCGACCGGTGCCACCAAGCTGGGATTTTTCGGCTGCCGCTGAGTGGCTTAAAAATTACCCATATGCTGTCCAGAAGACCACCTATCAACCCGGACTCTAGATTCTAGGATTAAAGATGAGCTCCGGGAGGGCAGCATGAGCCAATGTAAGATGGCACCACTATAAACACTCGCCTGCGCCAGAACGGGCTGGGCCGACCTTCAGGCCCCACCGGGAAGAAGCCTTGGACCGACCATCAGAAATTCAGGATCCACCGGGAAGAAGCCTACCGGCGCAATAGGCCACGACGTAAAACACACACACACACACACACACACACACACACACACACACACACACACACACACACAGGCACCCCCATCCCCCCACACAACTTCCTCAACCCCCAACCCAACTCCACCTACTTCTTACAATCTCAAGTTTCCCACGTTTCTAAAATAAAATAAAATAGAAAATATCCACACGAGCGGTAAAATATATTTGAAAGTATTAAAAAGACGAGGGAAAAATCTCCCTTTACTCCCCTCCGAAGTAAATAACGCAGCGGCTGCCCCATCACGTGCCGAAGAATGTCTGTTCCCATCAAGCAAAAGAGGAAGGGATGGAGAGGAAGGATGTAGGAGGTAGGAGGGGGATGGGGAGGGGATTGGGAAAAGAAAGAAGAGGAGGGGAAGAAAGTGATAAAAAAAACAAGTAGAGGAAAGGAGAGGAAGTAAAGATGGGGAATTAATGGGGGAAGAGGAGAGGAAAGTAGAGGAGGTAAAGAAAGGTAGGAAGAAAAGAAGGCAGGGAATGAAAGGCAGGTATGAGGGGAAGGTGAGAGGAAAGAAGAGGGGAAGAGGTTTGGTAGCAGGGGACGGGGCGGGAACGAGGAGAGAGAGCGGGGTAGGTAGAGTCGGAAGGGGAGGGGAAAGAGGTGAGGGAGTGGGGTAGGAAGGAGGGAAAGGGAGGTGAAAAAGGTAGGATGGTAAGAGTGGGAGGGGAATGAAGGAGAGGGGAAGAGGGGTAGGAAGAAGGTGAGAGGAAAGAAGGGGAGGAAAAGAAGGGATATGGAGAAAAAGCGAGGAAAGAGAAGGAGAGGAGAAAGATGAGAGAAGGGGAAGGAGAGAAGAGGAGGAGAAGAGGGGATAGAGACAAGGATAAAAGAAAAGGAAGAAAAGAAGTGGTACAGAGAAGAGAGGAGGGGAAAGAGGGAGAGAAAAGGTGGGCGAGGAGAGAGAAAAGAGACGGGTGGAAAGAGAGGGATAGGGACATAGTCCAGGTGAAATAAGGTTTGACCCAAAACAAATTGCAACAGAAACGAACTATATACCAAATGATAGCCCAGAAGGTGTTCTATAACATATCAAAAATCTAAAAAAATGCAATTTTATTAAAGCCCTTCATCCATTTATAAACCTCGATCATGTCTCCACGCACCCTTCGCCTTTCTAGAGAATGCAAGTTTAACTGTTTGAGTCTTTCCTCGTATGGCAAGTTTCTCAACCCCTGAATCATCTTCGTTATCCTCCTCTGCACCGATTCTAACATTTTGATATCCAGGTGACCAGAACTAAACCACATAGTCAAGATGAGGTCTAACTAATACTAAATATAGTTTGAGGAAGACTTCGGCGCTTCTATTGCTCCTTCTATTGGCTCCTTCAAATAAATCCCAGTACCCTATTTGCTCGATTTCTAGCATGAATGCATTGTGCCCTTGGACGGAGATCAGGAGCTCACTCAGACCCCTAAATCCCTCTCGCACCCAGACCTGCTTATGAAAGTGTCATTAAGCAATAGTTATGTGAGGGGTTGTTCCTACCTACACTCAGAAAAGGCAGGGATTGTATGCACTTTCAATGCGTCTACTGGATCAGCTGATATATGTTTTGAGTCTAAGGGGGGTGGGGAGACAGCGGACCAATAGCGCGTTGGCTTCGCGTTCGTGACGTCATGGCGGCTCCTCCCATAATACCTCCATGGGTGCCACCAAACTGGGATTTTTCGGCTGCCGCTGAGTGGCTTAAAAATTACCCATATGCTGTCCAGAAGACCACCTATCAACCCGGACTCTAGATTCTAGGATTAAAGATGAGCTCCGGGAGGGCAGCATGAGCCAATGTAAGATGGCACCACTATAAACACTCGCCTGCGCCAGAACGGGCTGGGCCGACCTTCAGGCCCCACCGGGAAGAAGCCTTGGACCGACCATCAGAAATTCAGGATCCACCGGGAAGAAGCCTACCGGCGCAATAGGCCACGACGTAAAACACACACACACACACACACACACACACAGGCACCCCCATCCCCCCACACAACTTCCTCAACCCCCAACCCAACTCCACCTACTTCTTACAATCTCAAGTTTCCCACGTTTCTAAAATAAAATAAAATAGAAAATATCCACACGAGCGGTAAAATATATTTGAAAGTATTAAAAAGACGAGGGAAAAATCTCCCTTTACTCCCCTCCGAAGTAAATAACGCAGCGGCTGCCCCATCACGTGCCGAAGAATGTCTGTTCCCATCAAGCAAAAGAGGAAGGGATGGAGAGGAAGGATGTAGGAGGTAGGAGGGGGATGGGGAGGGGATTGGGAAAAGAAAGAAGAGGAGGGGAAGAAAGTGATAAAAAAAACAAGTAGAGGAAAGGAGAGGAAGTAAAGATGGGGAATTAATGGGGGAAGAGGAGAGGAAAGTAGAGGAGGTAAAGAAAGGTAGGAAGAAAAGAAGGCAATGAATGAAAGGCAGGTATGAGGGGAAGGTGAGAGGAAAGAAGAGGGGAAGAGGTTAGGTAGAAGGGGAAGGGGAGGAAAGGAGGTGAAAAGGTAGGATGGTAAGAGTGGGAGGAATGAAGGAGAGGAGAAGAGGGGTAGGAAGAAGGTGAGAGGAAAGAAGGGATATGGAGAAAAAGCGAGGAGGGAGAGGAGAGAGAGATGAGAAGGAGGGAGAGAAGAGGGAGGAGAGAGAGGAGGAGAGAAGAGAGATGAAAGAAGGGATAAAAGGGAAGTGAGACAGAGAAGAGAAGGAGAGAGGAGAAAGGTGAGGAGGAGGAGAGAAGAGAAAAGACAAAGAAAGGAAGAGAGGATAGGGATGAGAAGAGGAGAGAAAGAAAGAAGAAAGAATAACGGAAAGGGAAGGAAGAGAGGAGAGCGTGAGAGGACTAGGGATGAGGAGGAAGCTGGGAGGGAAAAGAAAAAGATAAACGGAGGGAAAAAAGGAGAGGCAAGGGGATGGAAAAGGAGGGAAGCAGTAAGGAGTAAGTGGAGGGAAAGGGAGAGGAAAGTAGAAAGGGGAGAAAATGAAGGAGGATTGGTAAAGGTGATAATTGTGGACAGTATAGGGAGAAAAGGAAAGGAAGTAAGGGAAGGGAAAGGGAGGAATGGGAGGGTAATGTAACGGTGGAAGAGTGGAGGAGGAAATAGGAAGGAAATAAGAGAGGAGGGAAAGGAGGAAGGGAGAGGAGAAACAGTGGTGACGGACGGGTGAAGGATGAGAAGAAGGAGGAAAGGGGAGATTGTGGAAGAGAGAAAGGAAAGGAGAAAAAGAGGAAGGGAGGAAAGGTCAAGGAAAGGGATGGTGGAAGATGAAATAGAGGAAAAAAGAAAGGAAAGGAAAGATGGAAAAAAAGGGGAAATGGGTGGAAAGTTTGACAAAGGGGAGGTGAAAGGGAGGACGTAAAGAAGCCAAAAGTGAAGGGAAGGGAGGGACATGGGAGGGACCTTGGGGGAAGAGAAGGGAGGGATGAAGGCTGAAGGAAGGAAATCTGCCTTCTCTCATTTGTTCCTCTCCTTTCTTTACCTCCAAATCTTTTCTTTCTCTTTATTTATGCTTTTCACGTCGCACCACATCCGGCCATCTCTCTCTCTCTCTCTCTCTCTCTCTCTCTCTCTCTCTCTCTCTTTCTCGTCTATTACCTCCACTTTCATTCATGGCAAACTCCTCCACTTCCTCCTCGTCATCCTGCTATTGTACAAACACCACATCTATCCGTCTCACAACCACCACCACCACAACCATGTCTTCCCTTCTCTCCACCACCACCCCTTCCACTACCATTATCACTAACGCTCCCCTCCCTCGTACTTCTCTTTCTCCTCCACCCCTTTTCTCTTTCTCCTCCCCCTCCACTTCCTTCACATCTTCTTGCCTCTGCCTCTATTTTTTTCCTTTCTCCTTCTCCACCTCCTGATCGTATTCTTCTTACAGATATTTCTCCTTCATTCCTGTCTCCCTCTCTACCTCCTCCATCTCATTTTCCTTCTTATTCTGCTCCTTCTGTTCTTCATACGCCCTTTACCCCTCTTCCTTTTCTTTTCCTTCCTCTCCTCTTCCTCCGTATGATCTTCCACCAACTCTGCCGCCTTCTTCATTACCCTTTTCTCCTCCTGCTCCTTCTTCTCCATTTGTCTCCTAGTTCCTACCCTTTTCTTTTCCTCCTCCTCTTGCTTTTCCTTTATCGTTACCCCCTCTTTCTCTACCTTCCTCCTCCTCCTCCTCCTCCTAGGAGCCTCATGTGTTTACGTCTTGGGCTTGGCAGGAAGTAATATTTTGCGTCTAAGGTGTGGGCGCCGTCACTCCTGTGCTGCCTATTTGTCGCCCTGAGGCCTGGCTGGTAACTGGCTGGCTGGCTGAGGGGATGAGTGGGAAGATAGCTGGGGGGGTGGGTGGGTGGGTTGGCGTACGAGCGGATAATGGGTAAATGGCAGGTGGAAGGCTATTTGACTGAGTGGGTGGATGGTTGGCTGATTGGATGGTAGGTGAATTGGTGGATGGGTGAATGAGTGGGTGGGTGAAATGATGAGTGGGACAGAGATAGAGGAAGATAGAAGATGGTTTCGTGGCTGGGTGGGTGATTGGGTGGCTGGTTGGATAGTTGTGGGTGGCTGTCTGGGTGAACGAGTGAATGAGTGGCTCGGTAGATAGGTAAATGTGGCTGAATGGGTGAGTGGGTAATTAAGTGAATGGATGCATGATGAAAAAGCCAGTATTACTCCGATCTTTAAAAAAGGAGATAAAAAACAAGCCAGTAATTATCGTCCTATCAGCCTTCCGTCTGTCCTAATTAAACTATTCGAAAAAATGATGAGAGATAAAATGATCACTTTCCTTGAAACAAATGATTTGATAACTGATAGTCAGCACGGATTTCGTAGTAATCGGTCTTGCCTTACCAACCTATTAACTTTTTTCAACGATGTTTATACATGTTGGGACGCCCGAAGCCCATATGACGTAATTTACCTAGATTTTCAAAAAGCGTTTGATAAAGCTCCTCACGTTAGGCTTATTTCTAAACTGGGTTCCCACGGTATTAACGACCATCTATGTGCGTGGATTCATGACTGGCTCACCGACAGAGAACAGCGTGTAGTTCTTAATGGTGAAGCATCGGATTGGCAACCCGTCACCAGTGGCGTGCCCCAAGGTTCGGTCCTGGGGCCAACACTGTTCATAATTTACGTGAACGACTTAGAAACTGATATTCTATCAAAAGCAGGGCCGAGAGAATACAGGGTCCGCGCAAGGAGCCACCAAAAACTCCACCGGGCCGCGCAGGTCGTGACGTCACAGGGTGCGTGCAGGGAAGAGTCCGAGGTGGCTGCCGCGGCCAGTCTGGGTTCAACCGTGGTGGGGTGTGCGCCACTGTCATGCCAAAGCATGACAGTAAGACAGCAAAGAAAAACAAAAGGAAGATCCTGATTGGTCAGGATGAAAAGTTATGAGGACATAAGAATACTGATGAATTGTCTGTGAACTGTAATAGTATGCACTGATGTTGCTCCTAACATATTATTATGCCTTTTCCGAAGTATGCACCAGTGTTTGTTACTTTTGATAGTGGTATCATTAAATGTGACCCTAGTCCCTACCACTTTCATATCCTTTGTGCAGTGAGAATGTCAACTGACAGAATATTCTAATAATATATACTGTATAAAATTATAAAGGTCATCTATAATAATTTTTTTTATTACAATATTAGTGTGTTAATATGTTGCTTAGAGAGAGAGAGAGAGAGAGAGAGAGAGAGAGAGAGAGAGAGAGAGAGAGAGAGAAGCCAGAGAGGGGGGTGGAAAGAGCCACCTGCAACACATAAGCCTCAAAGTCGTCAGCAAGAACTGGATTACATACAATATTAGTGTGGTATTATGCTGCAGGTGAGAGAGAGAGAGATACCAGCCTGAGGGAGGGAAAGGGGGGAGAGAGCCGCAATACATAGCCTCAAAGTCAGTCAGAATTGGATTACATACAATATTAGTGTGGTATTATGCTGCAGGTGAGAGAGAGAGAGAGAGAGAGAGAGAGAGAGAGAGAGAGAGAGAGAGAGAGAGAGAGAGAGAAGCCTGAGAGAGGGGGAGGGGGTAAGGGAGAGAGCAACCCGCACTGTGACGTCACAGCTCTAGCCCCGCCCTCATCGGCTTAAGGTGCGCGTGCGTGGACCCTGTATTCTCTCGGCCCTGATCAAAAGTAGCCAAATTCGCCGACGACAGCAAATTAGGAGGTACGGTAATGAACAGTCAGAGTTGCAAAAATATTCAATCAGACTTAGTAAGACTTGCCGACTGGAGCGAAAAATATCAAATGAGTTTTAACGTAGATAAATGTAAAGTAATGCACATAGGTGAAAAAAATCCTAACTTTAAATATCAGATTCAAGGACATGAGCTCAGCGAAGTAAAACAAGAAAAAGATCTTGGTGTCATTATCAGTAACACTCTTAAAATGAGCGATCAATGTTCTGCAGCGAGTAAAAAATCCAATATGATGTTAGGACTAATCTCAAGAAACTTTGATTATAAATCACCCGAGCTTATGAAGAGATTATATTTAGCATTTGTAAGACCACACCTAGAATACGCCGTTCAGTTCTGGTCACCGAACTATATCAAAGATCAAGTTTTGCTAGAAAGGATACAGCGACGAGCAACCAAACAAATTCCAGCGCTCCGAAACTTGCCATATGACGAGCGTTTAAAGCGTTTAGATATGTTTTCCCTAAAAAGGCGAAGGATAAGATGGGACTTAATTGAAGTTTTCAAAATCCTTAATGGATTCGACAACATTAACCCAGATAGTCTATTTCAGAGAGACACCAACACAATAACACGCAGCAACGGTATGAAGTTAAAGGGAAACCGATGTAACACATTGATGCCCAAAAGTTTTTTTCAATAATAGAGTCGTCGACTCGTAATAGACTCCCACCGTCAGTAGTTAGCGCACAGAGTATCAATAGCTTCAAGTCTTCATTGGATAAGTACTTCAGGGATATAAGATTATACTGACCCTTCTTCGCATGTTTTCAGACAGATTGCAGCAAGACGTCAACCTAAATTCATATTATCCTCCCCCACAACCTAGATTGCAAGTAGCGCAAGTTAACAATAGAGTAAAGCAACAGTTAATGTCCGCATGACAGGTGCAGTGAGGTGTGGGTGCAGTAAGGTGACAGGTTACTGGTGCCGTGCCTAGTACCGCCGGTAAAACGAGGATCAAGCCTACACCTGTGCCCCTGAAACTACACCTCACCCATCTTGAGTATTAGGGGGGATTCTGAGGCTGCCCTGTGTAGGCCACTCGTCCTCTTCCATTCTCCTTGTGTTTCTGTGTTATTATGTTCTTATGTAATGAAGTCATTTCCCTCCACAGCTTAGGTTACCAGTAGTGTAAGTTAAGGGTAGTAATTTCCTCTTATTTCTCTCTTTACTGTAAAATTTCCATGTCCCTTTCTTCCTTAAAGGTACATGGTGTTCTAACTATTTCCTGCCGGCACGTTGCCGGAGGGAGAGGTGTGTGGGGAGGAGCCTTCATCTATTCTGTCCTGTCTTACCACACGTAGCTTACTAGTAGTAGCGGTAGTAAACAGACACCCTCGCCATAGACCGATAGGTCTTCTGGTGTCTGTTCTTCCTATTTACTCCTATGTATTCCTAATATTCCTCCTCCTCCTTTCACTTTTTTCTTCCCTTAAATCCTCTAACTGTCTCTTCCCTTAACCATTTCCTTACTCCCTCCTCCTTTCTTCTTCCTCAACCTTTCCTCTTCCTCATCCATTCCTCCCTTCTCCATAACTACCTTGCTCTCTCTTCCTCTCGTCCCCCAAACACTTCCTTCAATTCTTTAGTGTCTTCCATTTATTCTATTCCTCTTTCCCTTGTCATCTTCCTCCTTTTGTTATCTACTCCGTTATCCTTCCTTAGCCTTGATCTCTCATCCTCTCTTCCTTACCCTAACATTTTTCTTCAATCCTTCAACTTTCCCTTATCTCTCTGTTGTTGTTGTTTTTAAGTACAGGAAGCAGCTCAAGGGAAAAAAATAATAATAATGAAGAAAAAGCCCGCTAATCATTGACCCTTTATTCTTTATTTTCTCTTTTCTCTTATTTTTTTAACTTATTTTCCTTGTTTTTATTTTCCTCCCTTCCTTTTCCTACTTCATTACTTCCTCCCTTGATTTGCCTTCCTTCTTCCCTACCACTCCTTCCCTCCTTCCTTCAGTTCAATCCTCCCTTCGTCCTTTTTCTTCCTCTTATTATTTCGGAGCAATGATTTCCCTCCATAACTTCCTGCCTTCTCTCCTTCCTTCTCTCCCCTCCCTACTTTCTTCCCTTCCCTCTTCCTTCTTTCCTTCCCTTTCCTTCTTCCCTCCATTCCTCCCTCTTATTCTTTCGAAGTAGTCATTCTCCTCCATAACTTCCTCCTTTTTTCTCCTTCCCTTCCTTTTCCTTTTCTCTCCCTTCCTTCCCCCACCCACTGACCCCTCCCCACACTGCCTCACCTCCGCCACACCATTCATCACCAAGGGACAAGCAGAAGTTAAACCTCCTCACCCCCTTCAGATTCTCTCTCTCTCTCTCTCTCTCTCTCTCTCTCTCTCTCTCTCTCTCTCATCCTGCTCCTCCAAGCATACAAATAATAACACAAATAACACATACTGGAAAATAAGGTTGAGACAAGGAAAAGAAAGATAATATTAGGAAAAAGGGAAAAAAAGCAAGCCCATATATATATAACAAAACAAAAACAAAGAGAAGATACAATAACAACTATACCACACGGAGGAGAAAACATCACAGTTAAGGAAAGGAGAAAGGAACCAACGGCGTGTAAGGAAAGGAGGAAGAAAAGCAACTCGGTTTAAGACACGAGAAGGAAAACCAAGAGTGGAACAAAACTAAGAGGAAAGGAACACTGCCTCGTGTCGGCTGCCAGCATCTGCTACACACTGCCTCCCCCCATTCCCTTCCTCTCCCTTCAGCCATTCCTCCATTCCTCTCCATCCTTCCCTACATTTCTTCCACTCTTCATCCTCCTTCCTTCCTCCCTCACCATTCCTCCCCTCTCTCCTCTCCATTCCTTTACTCCCTTCCTCACTTCCACTCTCTCCATCCTTCCCTTCCCTTGCCCTCCATCTATTCCTCCCTTCCCTTCAGTTCTCCCTCTCTCCCTTTCTCTCCATCCCTCCTGTAATCTCCTCCCCTCCATTCCTTTCTCCCCACCTTTCTCAATCCCTGGATTCCTCCTCTCCATCACTCCCTTCCCCAACATTTTCCCACCTCCCAACACACCAATCCCTTGCAACATCACTTCATCTTAAACTTCCTCTCTCCCTTCCCTATCCATCCTTCTCTCTGTCCCCGTCCCTCCATTCCCTAGCCATCCAAGCCTCTCCCACACACCTTCTCCCAGCCTCACCTCATCTCCTAGCGAGGCAGACGTCAGCAACGGCCACGGCAGGAACACCCACGTAACGCAGCACCGCCACACTGTACGCGCAACAACGGCAACGGAACCTCAACGCGAAGTGAGGCAGGGCAAGGACGGGAAGGGAAGGGAAGGCCGGGAGAGCGGAAGGTGTTACAGGGTGCTCCGGAGTTTGGGATACGGTGATTGTGTGTAGCTTGCGATCATGTACGGGGATAACTATGCTCTCTGCCTCTCCTACGCCCTCTAGCTCTCACAAACACACAGGTGAAGGCTGCTCATATATCTAATTAAAGGTATGTTTATCTAACCAACTTCCCTTTCATAATATGTTGTAAGAAAATTTGAAGAGCAAAGGAGGAAAGTCACAGAGTTTTGATTAACCCTGTAGAGTACTAGCTCCACCTCCTCCCCCGCACGAGGCTTGGAAACACGTGCTGATTGGCTGGCTGTCAATCACCGAATCATTGCTTTCCTGCTACCCATTGACCACACACACACACACACACACACACACACACACACACACGTAAGGGTTCGCTGTTTTCACATAACTGTAAGTAAAAAAAACAAGAAGTAATGTAATGTCGAGTTTTTATGTGCGTGAGGGATTATTTATAGTGTAGAACAGCAACAAAGACTTATGATGAGGCTGAGGTGTTCGTGGAGCCCTCTGTCGGCGAGGCTTGGGTGGTGCTGCCTCATTCGCTGCTTCGAGTGTGGCTGGAGCTCTCTCTCTCTCTCTCTCTCTCTCTCTCTCTCTCTCTCTCTCTCTCTCTCTCTCTCTCTCTCTCTCTCTCTCTCTCTCTCTCTCTCTCTCTCTCTCTCTCTCTCTCTCTGTCACAATTTTCTCCTTTTTTCCTCCATCTCTCTTTTTCCTCTTCTCCCCTCTCCCTTTCTCCCTCTCTTTTTCCTCTTCTCCTCTCTCCCTTTCTCTCTCTCTTTTTCCTCTTCTCCCCTCTCCCTTCCCTCCCTGTTTCGCTGCCAATACCTCCCGCTTCACATTTCTAACCCCTTGGAATCTTTCCCTTCCTCACCCATCGCCTGCCACCTCCTCTCCTCACCTCTCAATCCCTCCCTCATCTTCCCCTTCCTTCCTCCACACGATATTATACTTTTTTTTTCCATTTATTTCATTATGATCATCCTTTCTCTCCGTTCCTCGTTCCTTTCCTTCCAATACCTCTTTCTATATCCGAGTTCCTTCCGTTTTTACTTTCTTCTGTTTCTTTAACTGTTTACCTCTCCTCTTCGTATATTCTTCACTATCATTTTTTTCTTTCTTTTATTCCTCATTTTTCTTGTTCCTTTCCTGTACCGAGTTTTTTCTCCTCTTCCATACTTTCTTCCTCTCTTCCTCTTCCTCCTGCTTAGTCTTCTTGATCTTCCTCCCCATGACAACAGCTGCTTTCTGCCTTTCTTCAAGACCTTTTTTTCCTCCTCCTCCTCCTCCTCCTCCTCCTCCTCCTCCTCCTCCTCCTTCTCCTCCTCCTCGTCCTCCTCCTTCTCCTCCTTCTCCTCCTCCTCCTCCTCGTCCTCCTCCTCCTCCTTCCTCTCTCGTCCTCCTCCTCCTCCTCCTCCTGCTTTTACCTTCGCCTTGAAAGGAAAAAGATACTCTCTCTCTCTCTCTCTCTCTCTCTCTCTCTCTCTCTCTCTCTCTCTCTCTCTCTCTCTCTCTCTCTCACACACACACACACACACACACACACACACACACACACACACACACACACACACACACTTTCTAACCCATCTCACACTGTTTCGGCCTGTCTGTTCTCTCTCTCTCTCTCTCTCTCTCTCTCTCTCTCTCTCTCTCTCTCTCTCTAAGGATTGTAGATATTCCAGAGAGAGAGAGAGAGAGAGAGAGAGAGAGAGAGAGAATGATAAACCAGGCACGTCTCCTTCCTCAAAGCCTTTTTACCTCCTCCTCCTCCTCCTCCTGCCGACGACACAAAGGTGGGTGGGAAGGCCCTCACGACGGCAGACTGCGAAATTATCCAGAGAGACCTGGACCAGATCACTCGGTGGTCAGAAAAATGGCAGATGTCCTTCAACACTACCAAATGTAAAGTAATGCATATCGGATCCAGAAACAGCAACCACACATACCACATGGGTGGCGAACCACTACATGTTGTGCAAGAGGAGAGAGACCTCGGGGTCACCATCAGCAGTGACTTGAAACAAACAAAACACTGCAAGTCCGCCTGTAAGAAAGCCAATATAATGCTCGGGTTCATAGCGAGGAACTTTGAATACAAGACGCCGGGAGTTATGTTATCCTTGTATAATTCGCTGGGAAGGCCCCACCTGGAATACGCCGTGCAATTCTGGTCACCAAATTACAGGAAAGACATTGAATTACTTGAGAGAGTACAGCGCCGCGCCACGAAGATGATACCATCACTGAGGACGAAGCCCTATGAAGAGCGACTCTTCACGTTGGAAAAGAAACGACTGCGGGGAGACATGATACAAATCTTTAAGTAACAAGTGCTTTAATCCCTCCTTGCAAGCCACTCCTATGGCTAACGGATTGATTAAATCACTGAAGCAGGCAACCTTGTAATGAGCCAACAGGCTTTCTGCTGCCTGCTAGTCCATGTTTCCATGTTGCCTCCTCCTCCTCTTCTTTATCCGTGTCATCAATGTATGGAATGCTCTGCCTCAAAACGTCGTCGAAAGCGAAACTATTTGCACGTTCAAAAACCGACTAGACAAATATTTAGAAGCTAACCCGAGCATCCGTTATTTTGCTCCGGTCTAACAGAAAGTAGTGTTAGCCTAGTTGTCGTTTATGATCTTCCTTCTGTCCATGTAAGATTCCATTGTAGTTTTTCTATACTACATGGTATTCTTCCTTTTCGTGCCAGCCTCGGCTAGAGGGACTGGTAGGAGGGGAGGAGCCTTCACCTTTGCTGTCCTGTGTCTCTGACTCGTAGATTAGAGTAGATAGTAGCAACAACAAACAGCCAAGAGGTTTGTTGCTGTTTGCTTTTCCTGTGTACTTCCTTTGTCCTCCTCTTCCTCCTCCTCCTCCTCCTCCACGGGAAGGGGCGGACGTACCACCTCAAGGGAAAGACTTTGTAGGTGTGAACTTATTTCTGCTGCATGTAAGAGTTTTCTCTCTCTCTCTCTCTCTCTCTCTCTCTCTCTCTCTCTCTCTCTCTCTCTCTCTCTCTCTCTCTCTCTCTCTCTCTCTCTCTCTCTCTCTCTCTCTCTCTCTCTCTCTCTCTCTCTCTCTCTCTCTCTCTCTCTCTCTCTCTCTCTCTCTCCTATTAATGTAACGCTTTGCTATCTGACCTTTTCAGCACCAGTAAATAAAGAAACATACTGAGAGAATATTGGTGATGGTGGCGGTGGTGGTGATGATCTTGGCAGTGGTGGTGGTGGTGGTGAAGTTGGTGGTGATGATCCTGGCAGTGGTGGTGGCGGTGTGCCGATGCTGGTGATAATTAATGATGTAATGTCAGAGGTGATAAGACGAAGAAAAGGAAAATAATGAAAATACAAAAAAACAACAAATGGAAGAAGTAAAAAAAAAAAAAAAAAAGACGGAGACAAAGATAGACGGGGCGAGAAAGTAAACAATAACAGCTTTACAAGTACAGAACAATAGCCACTCTATCACTTTTTTCCCAATCCACGTAATCGGATCAAACTCTTACTTTTTTACCTCTCTCCTCTTTGACGACGCCATTTCCAGACCTCTAACCTTTCCTTATTTAATGTATAGGCTGATTTACAAGGACCAACCTATTCCTGCCATATATATCATTTAAAGTGCTAATAACGACTTCATCAGGGCTTTATATAATAAGTTTATTTTGGCTTTGTTTATTGAGTGTATGTCTTAGGTGTCTTTAACTTTGTCTTCTACTACTGGCGATGTCAGTCTTTTTTTTTTTCCATTCAAGCGATGTCTGTTTTTGTTTACTTGTCTGCTTGTTTGTCTGTCTGCGTCTCTTTCTTTCTTTCTCTTTCGTTCACTACTTCCCTTTCTTTCTTAGTCTTCCTTTTCGTCATACTTTCGCTTGTTCACTTGTCTGCTTGTTTGTCTGTCTGCGTCTCTTTCTTTCTTTCTCTTCCGCTCACTACTTCCCTTTCTTCCTTAGTCTTCCTCTTCATCATACTTCCGCTAGTCTTACCAAGGAAACGAAAATACTTAAAAGGAAAAGGGAAGGAAACAAACAAACAGAGGTAAAATGAACACCAAAAAAGGGAAAAAGCAAAAATAATACAAAACACAGGAGAAAAAAAGGAAAAAAGAAGGGGAGATAGAGGAGGAGATGCAGGAGGAGGAGGAGGCGGAATACATAGGAATACATAGGAAGAACAGACACCAGAAGACCTATCGGTCTATGGCGAGGGTGTCTGTTTACTACCGCTACTACTAGTAATCTACGTGTGGTAGGACAGGACAGAATAGATGAAGGCTCCTCCCCACCCACCTCTCCGTCCGGCAACGTGCCGGCAGGAAATAGTTAGAAGAGAACACCATGTACCTTTAATTAAGGAAGAAAGGGCCATGGAAATTTTACAGTTAAGAGAGAAATAAGAGGAAATTACTACCCTTAACTTACACTACTGGTAACCTAAGCTGTGGGGGAAAATGACTTAATTACATAAGAACATATAATTACAGGGAGACTGGAAGAGGCCGAGTGGCCTACAGAGGGCAGCCCCAGAACCCCCCCTAATACCAACGATGGGTGAGGTGTAGTTTCAGGAGCACAGGTGAAGGCTTCATCCTCGTTTTACCGGCGGTACTAGGCACGGCACCAGTAACCTGTCACCTTACTGCACCCACACCTCACTCCACCTGTCATGCGGACATTAACTGTTGCTTTGCTCTATTGTTGACTTTCGCTACTTGCAATCTAGGTTGTGGGGGAGAATTATATGAATATAGGTTGAGGTCTTGCTGAAATCTGTCTGAAAACATGCGAAAAAGGTCAATATAATCTTATATCCCTGAATTACTTATCCAAAGAAGACTTAAAGCTATTGATACTCTGCGCTAACTACTGACGGTGGGAGTCTATTCCAGTGATCGACGACTCTGTTATTGAAAAAACTTCTGCGCACCAATGTGTTACATCGATTTCCCTTTAACTTCATACCGTTGCTGCGTGTTATTGTGTTGGTGTCTCTCTGAAATACACTATCTGGGTTAATGTTGTCGAATCCTTTAAGGATTTTAAACACCTCAATTAAGTCCCCTCTTATCCTTCGCTTTTTTAGGGAAAACATATCTAAACGCTTTAAACGCTCGTCATATGGCAAGTTTCGGAGCGCTGGAATTTGTTTGGTTGCTCGTCGCTGTATCCTTTCTAGCAAAACTTGATCTTTGATATAGTTCGGTGACCAGAACTGAACGGTGTATTCTAGGTGTGGTCTTACAAATGCTAAATATAATCTCTTCATAAGTTCGGGTGATTTATCATCAAAGTTTCTTGAGATTAATCCCAACATCATATTGTCTTTTTTACTCGCTGCAGAACATTGATCACTCATTTTAAGAGTGTTACTGATAATGACACCAAGATCTTTTTCTTGTTTTACTTCGCTGAGCTCATGTCCTTGAATATGATCTTTAAAGTTAGGATTTTTTTTCATCTATGTGCATTACTTTACATTTATCTACGTTAAAACTCATTTGCCATTTTTCGCTCCAGTCGGCAAGTCTTATTTAAGTCTGATTGAATGTTCTCGCAACTTTGACTGTTCATTACCGTACCTTCTAATTTGGTGTCGTCGGCGAATTTGGCTACTTTTGATAGGATATCAGTTTCTAAGTCGTTCACGTAAATTATGAATAGTGTTGGCCCCAGGACCGAACCTTGGGGCACGCCACTGGTGACGGGTTGCCAATCCGATGCTTCACCATTAAGAACTACACGCTGTTCTCTGTCGGTGAGCCAGTCATGAATCCACGCACATAGATGGTCGTTAATACCGTGGGAACGCAGTTTTGAAATAAGCCTAACGTGAGGAACTTTATCAAACGCTTTCTGAAAATCTAGGTATATTACTTCATATGGGCTTCGGGCGTCCCAACATGTATAAGCATCGTGAAAAAGGTTAATAGGTTGGTAACGCAAGACCAATTACTACGAAATCCATGCTGGCTATCAGTTATCAATTCATTTGTTTCAAGGAAAGTGATCATTTTATCCCTGATTATTTTTTCGAATAGTTTAATTACGACAGACGTAAGGCTGATAGGACGATAATTACTGGCTTGTTTTTTGTCTCCTTTTTTAAAGATCGGGGTAATATTGGCCTTTTTCCACTCGAGAGGCACACTGGCCTGTGCTAATGACTTGTTGAATATTAACGTTATGGGTAATTCTAGCTGTTGACTACATTCTCTTAACACGCGAGGAGATAAATTATCGGGGCCCGGATATTTATTTGGATCTATTCTCTGCAGGTACGCACGCACTTCGCTGATATCAATTTCGGTCAGTGCAGGCTTATGTTCCCTCCAGTAGAGCATTACAGTCCTGAGGGAAGAAGAAACCAGATCGATAATACAAGAAATAAGTGATAGTCCCCATTTAGAGAACGAGAGAGAGAGAGAGAGAGAGAGAGAGAGAGAGAGAGAGAGAGAGAGAGAGAGAGAGAGAGAGAGAGAGAGAGAGAGAGAGAGAGAGAGAGAGAGAGAGAGAGAGAGAGAGGGGACCGTTATATGTTTATGGGCTGTTATGTGGTGTCCAACGTTATCTTCTTTTCCTCATTTCCTCACCTCTCATAATTATCGCTTAGAGCCCCTCCCTCCCTCCTTCCGCCTCCTCCTCAAAGCATAATTTCTTCCCCTTCTCCCTTTACCTCCGCTTCCATAAACTACCAAATCCTTTATTCCCCTTGTTTCTTTCTTTCCTAATATCCCCTTTCTCTCCACTTACATCCCCCTTTTATTTCACCTCTTTCCCCATTTCCCCTTCCATCCGTTTCTTTTCCGGTACCGCCCTCGTTCCTATCCGTCCCCGCCACCATCTCCTCCTCCTCCTCCCATTTCTACAGCTTTTTTTTCCCATCTCGCTGTGTTTTTCCCATTCCCCTCTACCGCCTCCTATTTCCTCCCCCATCCCTCACTTTTCACCATTCAGCTCCACCTCTACCCCCTATCCCTCCATTTTTTTCCATCGCGCTGTCAGTTTTGCAATTCTTCACCTGAGCAGCAAAATTTACGCGTCCCGCTGGCCCTTTTAATAACACGGCGTCCAGGTGGAGGCAAGAAGAACGAGGGAACGAGATGATGAACCACGGGAGCCTGGAGGCGTGGAGAACAACTGTGCGGTGGTGTTCAATTGAGCTGGCAGGCGGTACAGTCGAGGGAAGGATGATGAGGTGTTTACAGGAGTGTGTGTTGATGACAGTGTCCGGTACATGAAAGCTAAAGATATATGTGGCTGGGATGTGAAAGAGAAGTTGATCGCGTAAGTGTTTATACTGAGCTTGTTAGGATATATTATAAGTAAAATTACTGTGTTTGAGAAATGGAGTGAAACAGAGTGATTAAAATATTAGGGTGACAAAAAGTATTAGAAGAAATGTGAATAATGCAGAAATAAGGACAATTACCTGACTTGTGAGAAGATACTAACGAGGGAAATGTGATGAGGTGCTTAGAGGAGTGTTGATGTTAGGGTAATGTACAAGAGAAGATGGCGCCACTATAAACACTTGCCTGCGCCATGATGGGCTGGGGCCGACTACCATCCAGGCCCCTCAAGATAGCCTGCCGGCGCTATAGATGGCGGCACTATAAACGTTTGCCTGCGCCATGAAGGGTTGGGGCCGAATAACATCCAGGCCCCTCAAGCAAGCCTATAAGCGTAATAGGCGGAGACGTAAAAAAAAAAAAAAAAAAGGTGTTCACATAAAAAAAAAACCATGAAAATAAAGTTGATATTCTTTTTACAGCAAAGAAAGCAAGAAAACTAAATGACAAAGGAAAAACGAAAAAAATATAGTCTGCCAAGCACTGCGATATAAAAGAGGAAAGCATGATGGTGTTTACAGGCGAGGATGTCGATGTTAAGAATCTCCAGGTAAACATAGGGGTGTATGGAGGACTGGGTCGTTAAGAAGAAAAAGCTAACAGTGTAGGCGGTATTTTTTTTTTCAACAAAGGAGGCAGCTCAAAGGCACAAAAAAGAAAACAATAATAAAAAAAGCCCGCTACTCGCTGCTCCCAAAAAAGAATTAAAAGAGGTGGCCGGAAGAAAGGTCAATCTCGGGAGGAGAGGTGTCCTGACACCCTCCTCTTGAAAGAGATCAAGTCGTAGGCAGGAGGAAATACAGATGAAGGAAGGTTTTTCCAGAGTTTACCAGCGTGAGGGATGAAAGAGTGAAGATGCTGGTTAACTCTTGCATAAGGGGTTTGGACAGTGTAGGGATGAGCATGAGTAGAAAGTCGTGTGCAGCGGGGCCGCGGGAGGGGGGGAGGTATGCAGTTAACAAGTTCAGAAGAGCAGTCAGCGTGGAAATATCGATAGAAGATAGAAAGAGAAGCAACATCGCGGCGGAATTTAAGAGGTAGAAGGTTATCAGTAGGAGGAGGAGAGCTGATGAGACGAAGAGCCTTAGACTCCACTCTGTCCAGAAGAGCTGTGTGAGTGGAGCCCCCCCACACGTGAGGTGCATACTCCATACGAGGGCGGACAAGGCCCCTATGGATAGCAACTGCGCGGGGGAGAAGAACTGGCGGAGACGATACAGAACGCCCAACCTCGAGGAAGCTGATTTAGCAAGAGAAGAGATATGAAGTTTCCAGTTGAAATATTGAGCTTGCAAGGATATATCAATTTACTGTGTTTGAAACAGCGAGAAAAAACATTGTAATATAAAGATGACAAGATATGAAAAAAATGTGTGGATAATTTTACGCCAGCTGATGGAAACAATGTGAAAAGAAAGTATTTACTGGTGACACTGAAACTCTTCCACTCAATTTATCTTTTTTTTTCTTTCTATCTTTCTTTCGTTTTCTTTCTTCCTACCTCTAAATGTCACCCCCTCCCCCTCCCCCCTCCACACACATCCCACACTCACACTTATAATCGCTCTTGATATTTACATAATTGATACGTTTTTTCTTCATGAACATAATTTAGAAGTACACATGTGTACGCATCCCATGGAACGGTGCCACTTCTACGGAACAAATTGTTCAAGAGTGTCGCATCTGTGGGGAGTGTTTGGACGCATGTGTGTGCTTACATTTCTTATCTTATATTATATAAGATAAGAAATGTAAGCACACATGCGTCCAAACACTACAGATGCGATACACTTGAACAATTTGTTATGCGTTCCTCTGCATGGTGATTTTAGTCAGCTGGCGAGCCGTTCCTCTCAGTGTGATTGTGGTGCTTCTTGGCACTCCTCAGTCTCTGTTATCACCAGTCAGCGACAGTTACTGTTCAGCGGGTGTTGAGAAATGCACCCGGAATGTACGTCACCTGTACGTCGCTGAACATTTGAGTTTGATCACGACGCTGTGTACTCGCCCGGTGCTCACAGAAACTCGCCACCACTCGGCTTTGCGCCTCTCTTGGCACGACTTCTGCTGCGGGAGTTGGTGCCCCGATGTGTCTGCCCTCCGTAGAAATGCCTTGTTTCGTATCTGGGCGGGACGCATTTTTACACTCTGTATACTGACTCAACACCATACCCTCCGGCGACCAATGAGACGCCTCAGAGACGAGTGCGTCATTCCCTCCGCCGACCAATCAGACGCTTCACAGACGAATGCATTACTATGACGTCACATCGTCACATAAATCCTGTAATCATTTTTTTTTATTCATTTCAATCGTACAATGTGTATGTCTGTTAGCTAATGAAACGTAATGTTTTTATTCTGAGTTTTTATTTGAGTATGGAAAATACTATACGTTAAGTTACCGTGATAAATAAAGAAAGAAAATAAGATTGTAAAAGAAAATGGAGCATTTAAATGACATACTTAGGTAAATACAACTTCATTTTCTCTCTCTCTCTCTCTCTCTCTCTCTCTCTCTCTCTCTCTCTCTCTCTCTCTCTCTCTCTCTCTCTCTCTCTCTCTCTCTCTCTCTCTCTCTCTCTCTCTCTCTCTCTCTCTCTCTCTCTCTCTCTCTCTCAGGAGGTAAAAGTGAATTACCAACTAGAAAATTATACATGTATTCATAGACATTATACATAGAATGCAAAAAATATTACCTGCAGTTCAGACAAAAATAAATAGATTTCCTTAATTAGCTAACGAATGGGGTACGTTACATTAATTCTCAGAAGATACAGATATGTGAAATATTATTATGACATGTCCATTATAACACAGGGTTAATAACATTATTTTCCCTGCTCCCCCAAGAGTACCCGCAAAAAGATTTTTAAGGTAATTGTCCGTCATTGCAAATATATACAGATAATACATTCATGTACTATATAAAACTAAACAATATTACGAAAGGGCATAGAGTAATAAGAAAAGAAATTAAAATGTATATTTCATTAATTAAGCACCACATAGGGAGATACTACCATATACTGACTGGGAATAAGGCATCACAGATTGGAGAAGTACCACTGGCTGGGGAGCCCTATAGCCCCCACTATACAGGTATGTGGACAGGCTGCCATTGGTTCATACTCATAGTATAATACATCTCAGGGGCGGAAGTGTGTGTGTGTGTGTGTGTGTGTGTGTGTGTGTAAGAATGCTACTGAGGAATTAGGGAAAATAGGAGGACGGAGTAGGATAGGTATTGAAAAAGGAAAGTGAGGGAATTACTTTGTGAAAGTATATAAACAGATGGATGAATAGTTTGGTAGGAAACTAAGTGGTGAAGAAGAAGAAGAAGAAGAAGAAGAAGAAGAAGAAGAAGAAGAAGAAGAAGAAGAAGAAAAATAATAATAATAATAATAATAATAATAAGAAGAAGAAGAAGAAGAGAGAGAGAGAGAGAGAGAGAGAGAGAGAGAGAGAGAGAGAGAGAGAGAGAGAGAGAGAGAGAGAGAGAGAGAGAGAGAGAGAGAGAGAGAGAGAGAGAGAGAGAGAGTTTGGTGGTAAGCTAAGGCGAGGTCACTGTGGTATGACAGAATAATTTTCAACATCTAATGAGTGTGAACACAGTTGGAGATGTTACTGTAGAAAGTACGAGTATGGTGGGTATGGGAGCAGGCAAAATGCGAGCTTGTGTGGAGAGAGAGAAAAACGAACAGAAGAGAAAGCAGGATACTATATGTTACAAGTTGTAAAACTGTAAGTATGGATGGATTAACCCCATAAATGTTTAAGTATGGAGATGTAGTGGTAGAGTGTATGCTATTGATATGTAAACTTGCTTGTGGACCATTAAGTGCAAGAGAAGTGGATGAAGACACTAACTGTCCCCTCTCAAGAGTAAAAGTGAGTGCAATAGCAATAAAAGGATTAGGATGCTCAGTGATCCAGGAAAAGTTTATGGGAGAATATTGACTGAAAGGCTGATGGAAATAACAGAGAAGGTTAGTAAGGAGCAAGGAGGTTTCAGGAAAGGGAAGGACTGCATGAATGAAATATTTACAATTAAGATGATAGTTGAATAGTATCTAGGAAGAGGTAGAAAACTATATGCAGCCTGTATGAATCTTAAGAAGACATATGATAGGAGAAGATAAGGAAGATCTATGGAAAGTTCTAGGAATATATGGTGTAGGAGGACAGTTAGGTAATGGAGGGAAAAAAAAGGCATTTCATAGAGGAGCGTATTCATATGTGAGGGTGGAGGTGAGACAGGGATGTGATGTCGCCATAGCATATCAATATCTTTACGGATGATTTTATGAGGGAAAATAAAGCCAAGGTTGGGAATATTGGAGCAAGATTGAGGTTGCATTTTGCTGATTAGCCTGTGATTGGATGTTTGCAGATGACACTGTCTTGCTTGCTGACAGTAAAAGGGAACTTAAGATTAAAAATGTGGTGAATTAATTTAATAGGGTGTGTACAAGAGTGATATTGAAAGTTAAAGTAAATTGATCTTATTTGAGAGAAGAGGATATATAGGTGGTGAAGTTCAGCACGCATTGTAGCTAGTGTGAGTGTACCACTTGCTAAGAGATTCCAGGTAATGATAACATAACATAACATATTTATAGGACAACAAAGGGTAGTCTACTTATCCGGAAACTGTGCTATGGATAAGCAATGTTTTGAACTGGTTTGGACACATTGAGAAAAAATGAATGGTTAGTTGGAAAAGATGTACATGAGTTAGGATACTTAATGGCCAGAACCATGACTCTTCGCATTAGGCTGATTGAGAGATATGTTTAGTGCTAGGTTGCGTTGTCTTTTTATTGCCTTTTCAATAAGGCTGCCTTTTCGTTTGCGACCCTTTCCAATGGGTGCAGCTCCTCGTGGCATGCCCACCTGGCGTCGTGCAACAGAAGTGGGCTGGCAAGGTATTTTGCCACGACCAGCTCCCTGCATAGCAGAACTACCAGTACTGTGAAGAAGGCTGTTCAGTTGATTTGATGTTCGAACAGATTTAAGTCTTGACAACAGTTTCTGCATTCCCTCAAGAGTCTGTTCATCTCCATACTGAGTAGCAAGGTGGAGCATAGTGTCATTAATTTATGTTATTACTTGTAATACTGCTGCACCTGTAGGTTTGGTAGAATTACTTACGTCTCCAGTTTCATTACATTCCACTTCTGGCTTTATGTTTGTAGGTGTCATCTCTACTTCCACATTATCTACATCATGAGCTGCACCATGAGACTTTTGTTTTCCTCCAGTATGTGAGTGATCATCCCCTGTTACTGATTCAGAGTTTTCTTTCAAGGTAACAAAGAAATCCAAGGGTGGTACGTTTTCATTTCCAAGTGCAATACTTGCAAGCCAGTGCCTATTTTCTGGGCTATTTTCCAATATCTGAGGTAACTGCAAGAGGAACTGTTCTGAACAAGCAGCCTGATGTTTGCAAACTTTACCAGTCATACCAGTACTGCACTCGCACAAGCCAATTTTAAGATCTACAGTATACTGTATTTGTTCCTTTGACTGGCTTTTAACTATGAACTGATGCTGATCTTCATTATACCTAGTGATGCTTTCCTTACTAATGGAAATCCCAGTTGGTGGCTTCACTACTTTCCTTCTACAGAGAGACACATCAATGAGGCGTTGTTTCATATATTCATCAAATATTTCATTCATAAACATGATCAGTTGAGTCGTGTTGTAGGCTTTACATCTGCAGGGCAAACCAGAAACATGTATAGCATAAATTTTTGTCCTGATTTCTAAAATATTACACATTGGTGCACAATTATTATACGTATATTATATATTATAAAGGTTTTTTTATTAGCTAAATATCGATGAACATTATTTATAGAATATGTGCATAGCAAAACATTATTTTTAGTTGTTTTTCACAGTGATAAAAATTTAATTATATGTCAGTGTACTGAATTTGTAACTTTTTACTATTAGGCACTAGTAGTTTAGTAAGGAACTTCTTTAGTGTTACAATACCACAAATTTGCTTAATATATAATACCTTGCTGCTATGGGGAAACTGTATTTCTTCTATCTTCTAAGGTGAAAACTGAATTTCTTCCCTGAATCCCTATCTTGTATGGGGAAAACTGTATTTCTTCTCTATCTTCTAAGGTGAAAACTGAATTTCTTCATTGAATCCCTATCTTGTATGGGGAAAACTGTATTTTCTCTATCTTCTAAGGTGAAAACTGAATTTCTTCCTGAATCCCTATCTTGTATGGGGAAAACTGATGTTCTTATCTATCTTCTAAGGTTAATACTTAATTTATTCCCTATCTTGTATGGGTAAAACTGTATTTCTTCTCTATCTTCTAAGGTGAAAACTGAATTTCTTCCCTATCTTGTATGGGGAAAACTGTATTTCTTCTCTATCTTCTAAGGTGAAAACTGAATTTCTTCCCTATCTTGTATGGGGAAAACTGTATTTCTTCTCTATCTTCTAAGGTGAAAACTGAATTTCTTCCCTATCTTGTATAGGGAAAACTGTATTTCTTCTCTATCTTCTAAGGTGAAAACTGAATTTCTTCCCTATCTTGTAAGGGGAAAACTGTATTTCTTCCCTTTCTTCAATAGGGATATCTGTATTTTTATGACAAATAATATACAAAGTCAAAATCTCTTCCAACGTCTCAAAAAATTTTCCTAGAAATTTGCCTAGGGGCAATCTCCCTATGGCCCCCACTGGCTACGCCACTGGGGAGGATTATTGGAAAAGTACATCATTGGAAATTCGTCAGTCATCGATGGGTTCCTGCATACAAACATTATAAGGAATATAATACCTGTTTTATATGACGTGTCAGAGGTCACTTTACCATTTTCTTTATGTGTACAATGTATTCCATGTTTAACACCATTTTTTCCCGGAAAACAGGTAAAATAGGGCTGAAAGTTAGGTTTAGGAGAGGGCTGATTGACCTATTAGCCTTTTTCCCATAGCATACAGTATTAACTATGAACGAGTTCGCTATGAACGACCCCGTTCATCGACCTATTAGACGTTTATAGCTTGACTGAGGTATATATAATGACAAATGGCACACTAACCTGTTGAGAATGATATCTTTAATGATGCACATGGTAGATTCTGCAAAATTATTTGTGTGGTGTCCACGTAGCAAAAATCCAGCCCTGTACACAGTACTCCATTCTTCCTTCCTTTCTATCAGCTTTGCCAGATACCTGTAAATGCAATATACTTTAACTACATTGAAATAACATATTATCAGTGCATTACTTATGTACAGTCCCCTGCCACTTCCAATGCCTCCACCAATGCATTTTCGTTCCTATATCTGGCAATTGTGGCTATATTAAGACAAAACAAATACATGGTGCGAATCGTTACTAAGAGAAGGGCAGGGTAGTTTAAACTTTTTGCCTGTCATTCATCACAGGTGGGAAGGACTTTGATAGTGTCAGACGAAATGTTGTTAGAGGAGGGGTCTGTACATGACATACACCAACAAGGAATGGTTATCTGTACTATACATTTTAACTGTCAAGAATGTACGCAAGTCAAAATGAATCTTATAATATGATGCATTAAAACATTCAGCAAACTGGACGATAAAGACAAGCAAGCCAGCCACCAAAACAAACGTAAAGCGCATACTAAATTTTAAAAGTATTAATCCACATCCGCATCAGTACATCTGCATTTTTAAAATTATCTTTAAACGTACACCATGTGTACATATCCAAGTGCAAAATAAACATGCTGTTCATAATAAAGATGTGCACCAACATGAGTAGGCAACTACAAGAATAATCATATCAAACTTCAGCAAACCGCAGAAAAGACAGAGCAGCCACCACCACACATGCATAGGCAGAATGAAATTGAAAATCTTATCATACATTCACTAAATATACTTTGAATGGTTTGGTTACCATACCAACGTATGTATTTTTCCCTCTTGTACGGTAGCCTATATCTGAAAGATTGAAAGATTAATACATAATCTGTTAGTCTTCACTAGCTAAATGGAAACTGTCAAACATCCACAGATATAATACAATTGAGCTTAAAAAAATGACCATCTTATTTCATCTAAAAATT
>NW_026111927.1:190736-200736 GCF_024679095.1 Eriocheir sinensis
GAGGTAAAGTTGGGAGGCTGAGTGACTTGGAGCGGCGCGGCGTATCTGAAGGTGTCGTGGCCACGGTACACCTCACGTTCCTTGACGGGGGCGGGGAGGTTACTCTCTCTCTCTCTCTCTCTCTCTCGTCTATTACCTCCACTTTCATTCATGGCAAACTCCTCCACTTCCTCCTCGTCATCCTGCTATTGTACAAACACCACATCTATCCGTCTCACAACCACCACCACCACCACCACCACAACCATGTCTTCCCTTCTCTCCACCACCACCCCTTCCACTACCATTATCACTAACGCTCCCCTCCCTCGTACTTCTCTTTCTCCTCCACCCCTTTTCTCTTTCTCCTCCCCCTCCACTTCCTTCACATCTTCTTGCCTCTGCCTCTATTTTTTTCCTTTCTCCTTCTCCACCTCCTGATCGTATTCTTCTTACAGATATTTCTCCTTCATTCCTGTCTCCCTCTCTACCTCCTCCATCTCATTTTCCTTCTTATTCTGCTCCTTCTGTTCTTCATACGCCCTTTACCCCTCTTCCTTTTCTTTTCCTTCCTCTCCTCTTCCTCCGTATGATCTTCCACCAACTCTGCCGCCTTCTTCATTACCCTTTTCTCCTCCTGCTCCTTCTTCTCCATTTGTCTCCTAGTTCCTACCCTTTTCTTTTCCTCCTCCTCTTGCTTTTCCTTTATCGCTACCCCCTCTTTCTCTACCTTCCTCCTCCTCCTCCTCCTCCTAGGAGCCTCATGTGTTTACGTCTTGGGCTTGGCAGGAAGTAATATTTTGCGTCTAAGGTGTGGGCGCCGTCACTCCTGTGCTGCCTATTTGTCGCCCTGAGGCCTGGCTGGTAACTGGCTGGCTGGCTGAGGGGATGAGTGGGAAGATAGCTGGGTGGGTGGGTGGGTGGCTTGGCGTACGAGCGGATAATGGGGAAATGGCAGGTGGAAGGCTATTTGACTGAGTGGGTGGATGGTTGGCTGATTGGATGGTAGGTGGATTGGTGGATGGGTGAATGAGTGGGTGGGTGAAATGATGAGTGGGACAGAGATAGAGGAAGATAGAAGATGGTTTCGTGGCTGGGTGGGTGATTGGGTGGCTGGCTGGATAGTTGTGTGCGTGGCTGTCTGGGTGAACGAGTGAATGAGTGGCTCGGTAGATAGGTAAATGTGTGGCTGAATGGGTGAGTGGGTAGTTAAGTGAATGGATGCATGATGAAAAAAAGCCAGTATTACCCCGATCTTTAAAAAAGGAGATAAAAAACAAGCCAGTAATTATCGTCCTATCAGCCTTCCGTCTGTCCTAATTAAACTATTCGAAAAAATGATGAGAGATAAAATGATCACTTTCCTTGAAACAAATGATTTAATAACTGATAGTCAGCACGGATTTCGTAGTAATCGGTCTTGCCTTACCAACCTATTAACTTTTTTCAACGATGTTTATACATGTTGGGACGCCCGAAGCCCATATGACGTAATTTACCTAGATTTTCAAAAAGCGTTTGATAAAGCTCCTCACGTTAGGCTTATTTCTAAACTGGGTTCCCACGGTATTAACGACCATCTATGTGCGTGGATTCATGACTGGCTCACCGACAGAGAACAACGTGTAGTTCTTAATGGTGAAGCATCGGATTGGCAACCCGTCACCAGTGGCGTGCCCCAAGGTTCGGTCCTGGGGCCAACACTATTCATAATTTACGTGAACGACTTAGAAACTGATATTCTATCAAAAGTAGCCAAATTCGCCGACGACAGCAAATTAGGAGGTACGGTAATGAACAGTCAGAGTTGCGAAAAGATTCAATCAGACTTAGTAAGACTTGCCGACTGGAGCGAAAAATATCAAATGAGTTTTAACGTAGATAAATGTAAAGTAATTCACATAGGTGAAAAAAATCCTAACTTTAAATATCAGATTCAAGGACATGAGCTCAGCGAAGTAAAACGAGAAAAGGATCTTGGTGTCATTATCAGTAACACTCTTAAAATGAGTGATCAATGTTCTGCAGCGAGTAAAAAATCCAATATGATGTTAGGATTAATCTCAAGAAACTTTGATTATAAATCACCCGAGCTTATGAAGAGATTATATTTAGCATTTGTAAGACCACACCTAGAATACGCCGTTCAGTTCTGGTCACCGAACTATATCAAAGATCAAGTTTTGCTAGAAAGGATACAGCGACGAGCAACCAAACAAATTCCAGCGCTCCGAAACTTGCCATATGACGAGCGTTTAAAGCGTTTAGATATGTTTTCCCTAAAAAAGCGAAGGATAAGAGGGGACTTAATTGAAGTTTTCAAAATCCTTAATGGATTCGACAACATTAACCCAGATAGTCTATTTCAGAGAGACACCAACACAATAACACGCAGCAACGGTATGAAGTTAAAGGGAAACCGATGTAACACATTGATGCCCAAAAGTTTTTTTCAATAATAGAGTCGTCGACTCGTAATAGACTCCCACCGTCAGTAGTTAGCGCACAGAGTATCAATAGCTTCAAGTCTTCATTGGATAAGTACTTCAGGGATATAAGATTATACTGACCCTTCTTCGCATGTTTTCAGACAGATTGCAGCAAGACGTCAACCTAAATTCATATTATCCTCCCCCACAACCTAGATTGCAAGTAGCGCAAGTTAACAATAGAGTAAAGCAACAGTTAATGTCCGCATGACAGGTGCAGTGAGGTGTGGGTGCAGTAAGGTGACAGGTTACTGGTGCCGTGCCTAGTACCGCCGGTAAAACGAGGATCAAGCCTCCACCTGTGCCCCTGAAACTACACCTCACCCATCTTGAGTATTAGGGGGGATTCTGAGGCTACCCTGTGCAGGCCACTCGTCCTCTTCCATTCTCCTTGTGTTTCTGTGTTCTTATGTTCTTATGTAATGAAGTCATTTTCCCCCACAGCTTAGGTTACCAGTAGTGTACGTTAAGGGTAGTAATTTCCTCTTATTTCTCTCTTTACTGTAAAATTTCCATGTCCCTTTCTTCCTTAAAGGTACATGGTGTTCTAACTATTTCCTGCCGGCACGTTGCCGGAGGGAGAGGTGGGTGGGGAGGAGCCTTCATCTATTCTGTCCTGTCTTAACACACGTAGCTTACTAGTAGTAGCGGTAGTAAACAGACACCCTCGCCATAGACCGATAGGTCTTCTGGTGTCTGTTCTTCCTATTTACTCCTATGTATTCCTCCTATTCCTCCTCCTCCTTTCACTTTTTTCTTCCCTTAAATCCTCTAACTGTCTCTTCCCTTAACCATTTCCTTACTCCCTCCTCCTTTTTTCCTCCTCAACCTTTCCTCTTCCTCATCCATTCCTCCCTTCTCCATAACTACCTTGCTCTCTCTTCCTCTCGTCCCCCAAACACTTCCTTCAATTCTTTAGTGTCTTCCATTTATTCTATTCCTCTTTCCCTTGTCATCTTCCTCCTTTTGTTATCTACTCCGTTATCCTTCCTTAGCCTTGATCTCTCATCCTCTCTTCCTTACCCTAACATTTTTCTTCAATCCTTCAACTTTCCCTTATCTCTCTGTTGTTGTTGTTTTTAAGTACAGGAAGCAGCTCAAGGGAAAAAAATAATAATAATGAAGAAAAAGCCCGCTAATCATTGACCCTTTATTCTTTATTTTCTCTTTTCTCTTATTTTTTTAACTTATTTTCCTTGTTTTTGTTTTCCTCCCTTCCTTTTCCTACTTCATTACTTCCTCCCTTGATTTGCCTTCCTTCTTCCCTACCACTCCTTCCCTCCTTCCTTCAGTTCAATCCTCCCTTCGTCCCTTTTCTTCCTCTTATTATTTCGGAGCAATGATTTCCCTCCATAACTTCCTGCCTTCTCTCCTTCCTTCTCTCCCCTCCCTACTTTCTTCCCTTCCCTCTTCCTTCTTTCCTTCCCTTTCCTTCTTCCCTCCATTCCTCCCTCTTATTCTTTCGAAGTAGTCATTTTCCTCCATAACTTCCTCCTTTTTTCTCCTTCCCTTCCTTTTCCTTTTCTCTCCCTTCCTTCCCCCACCCACTGACCCCTCCCCACACTGCCTCACCTCCGCCACACCATTCATCACCAAGGGACAAGCAGAAGTTAAACCTCCTCACCCCCTTCAGATTCTCTCTCTCTCTCTCTCTCTCTCTCCTCCTGCTCCTCCAAGCATACAAATAATAACACAAATAACACATACTGGAAAATAAGGTTGAGACAAGGAAAAGAAAGATAATATTAGGAAAAAGGGAAAAAAAGCAAGCCCATATATATATAACAAAACAAAAACAAAGAGAAGATACAATAACAACTATACCACACGGAGGAGAAAACATCACAGTTAAGGAAAGGAGAAAGGAACCAACGGCGTGTAAGGAAGGAAAGGAGGAGGAAAAGCAACTCGGTTTAAGACACGAGAAGGAAAACCAAGAGTGGAACAAAACTAAGAGGAAAGGAACACTGCCTCGTGTCGGCTGCCAGCATCTGCTACACACTGCCTCCCCCCATTCCCTTCCTCTCCCTTCAGCCATTCCCTCCATTCCTCTCCATCCTTCCCTACATTTCTTCCACTCTCTTCATCCCTCCTTCCTTCCTCCCTCACCATTCCTCCCCCTCTCTCTCCTCTCCATTCCTTTACTCTCCCTTCCTCACTTCCACTCTCTCCATCCTTCCCTTCCCTTGCCCTCCATCTATTCCTCCCTTCCCTTCAGTTCTCCCTCTCTCCCTTTCTCTCCATCCCTCCTGTAATCTCCTCCCCTCCATTCCTTTCTCCCCACCTTTCTCAATCCCTGGATTCCCTCCCTCTCTCCATCACTCCCTTCCCCAACATTTGCCCACCTCCCAACACACCAATCCCTTGCAACATCACTTCATCTTAAACTTCCTCTCTCCCTTCCCTATCCATCCTTCTCTCTGTCCCCGTCCCTCCATTCCCTAGCCATCCAAGCCTCTCCCTACACACCCTTCTCCCAGCCTCACCTCATCTCCTAGCGAGGCAGACGTCAGCAACGGCCACGGCAGGAACACCCACGTAACGCAGCACCGCCACACTGTACGCGCAACAACGGCAACGGAACCTCAACGCGAAGTGAGGCAGGGCAAGGACGGGAAGGGAAGGGAAGGCCGGGAGGCATTTTTACACTCTGTATACTGACTCAACACCATACCCTCCGGCGACCAATGAGACGCCTCAGAGACGAGTGCGTCATTCCCTCCGCCGACCAATCAGACGCTTCACAGACGAATGCATTACTATGACGTCACATCGTCACATAAATCCTGTAATCATTTTTTTTTATTCATTTCAATCGTACAATGTGTATGTCTGTTAGCTAATGAAACGTAATGTTTTTATTCTGAGTTTTTATTTGAGTATGGAAAATACTATACGTTAAGTTACCGTGATAAATAAAGAAAGAAAATAAGATTGTAAAAGAAAATGGAGCATTTAAATGACATACTTAGGTAAATACAACTTCATTTTTTCTCTCTCTCTCTCTCTCTCTCTCTCTCTCTCTCTCTCTCTCTCTCTACCTCTCTCTCTCTATCGCTCTCTCTCTCTCTCTCTCTCTCTCTCTCTCTCTCTCTCTCTCTCTCTCTCTCTCTCTCTCTCTCTCTCTCTCTCTCTCTCTCTCTCTCTCTCAGGAGGTAAAAGTGAATTACCAACTAGAAAATTATACATGTATTCATAGACATTATACATAGAATGCAAAAAATATTACCTGCAGTTCAGACAAAAATAAATAGATTTCCTTAATTAGCTAACGAATGGGGTACGTTACATTAATTCTCAGAAGATACAGATATGTGAAATATTATTATGACATGTCCATTATAACACAGGGTTAATAACATTATTTTCCCTGCTCCCCCAAGAGTACCCGCAAAAAGATTTTTAAGGTAATTGTCCGTCATTGCAAATATATACAGATAATACATTCATGTACTATATAAAACTAAACAATATTACGAAAGGGCATAGAGTAATAAGAAAAGAAATTAAAATGTATATTTCATTAATTAAGCACCACATAGGGAGATACTATCATATACTGACTGGGAATAAGGCATCACAGATTGGAGAAGTACCACTGGCTGGGGAGCCCTATAGCCCCCACTATACAGGTATGTGGACAGGCTGCCATTGGTTCATACTCATAGTATAATACATCTCAGGGGCGGAAGTGTGTGTGTGTGTGTGTGTGTGTGTGTGTGTGTGTGTAAGAATGCTACTGAGGAATTAGGGAAAATAGGAGGAAGGAGTATGATAGGTATTGAAATAGGAAAGTGAGGGAATTACTTTGTGAAAGTATATAAACAGATGGATGAATAGTTTGGTAGGAAACTAAGTGGTGAAGAAGAAGAAGAAGAAGAAGAAGAAGAAGAAGAAAAATAATAATAATAATAATAATAATAATAATAATAATAATAATAATAATAATAATAATAATAAGAAGAAGAAGAAGAAGAAGAAGAAGAAGAAGAAGAAGAAGAGAGAGAGAGAGAGAGAGAGAGAGAGAGAGAGAGAGAGAGAGAGAGAGAGAGAGAGAGAGAGAGAGAGAGAGAGAGAGAGAGAGAGAGAGAGAGAGAGAGAGAGAGAGAGAGAGAGAGAGAGAGAGAGAGAGAGAGAGAGAGAGAGAGAGAGAGAGAGAGAGAGAGAGAGAGAGTTTGGTGGTAAGCTAAGGCGAGGTCACTG
The DNA here is from genome assembly GCF_024679095.1 of Eriocheir sinensis. Taxonomy (NCBI): domain Eukaryota; kingdom Metazoa; phylum Arthropoda; class Malacostraca; order Decapoda; family Varunidae; genus Eriocheir; species Eriocheir sinensis. Next base: position 197,408 of record NW_026111927.1, read on the forward strand.
TGGTATGACAGAATAATTTTCAACATCTAATGAGTGTGAACACAGTTGGAGATGTTACTGTAGAAAGTACGAGTATGGTGGGTATGGGAGCAGGCAAAATGCGAGCTTGTGTGGAGAGAGAGAAAAACGAACAGAAGAGAAAGCAGGATACTATATGTTACAAGTTGTAAAACTGTAAGTATGGATGGATTAACCCCATAAATGTTTAAGTATGGAGATGTAGTGGTAGAGTGTATGCTATTGATATGTAAACTTGCTTGTGGACCATTAAGTGCAAGAGAAGTGGATGAAGACACTAACTGTCCCCTCTCAAGAGTAAAAGTGAGTGCAATAGCAATAAAAGGATTAGGATGCTCAGTGATCCAGGAAAAGTTTATGGGAGAATATTGACTGAAAGGCTGATGGAAATAACAGAGAAGGTTAGTAAGGAGCAAGGAGGTTTCAGGAAAGGGAAGGACTGCATGAATGAAATATTTACAATTAAGATGATAGTTGAATAGTATCTAGGAAGAGGTAGGAAACTATATGCAGCCTGTATGAATCTTAAGAAGACATATGATAGGAGAAGATAAGGAAGATCTATGGAAAGTTCTAGGAATATATGGTGTAGGAGGACAGTTAGGTAATGGAGGGAAAAAAGGCATTTCATAGAGGAGCGTATTCATATGTGAGGGTGGAGGTGAGACAGGGATGTGATGTCGCCATAGCATATCAATATCTTTACGGATGATTTTATGAGGGAAAATAAAGCCAAGGTTGGGAATATTGGAGCAAGATTGAGGTTGCATTTTGCTGATTAGCCTGTGATTGGATGTTTGCAGATGACACTGTCTTGCTTGCTGACAGTAAAAGGGAACTTAAGATTAAAATGTGGTGAATTAATTTAATAGGGTGTGTACAAGAGTGATATTGAAAGTTAAAGTAAATTGATCTTATTTGAGAGAAGAGGATATATAGGTGGTGAAGTTCAGCACGCTTTGTAGCTAGTGTGAGTGTACCACTTGCTAAGAGATTCCAGGTAATGATAACATAACATAACATATTTATAGGACAACAAAGGGTAGTCTACTTATCCGGAAACTGTGCTATGGATAAGCAATGTTTTGAACTGGTTTGGACACATTGAGAAAAAAATGAATGGTTAGTTGGAAAAAGATGTACATGAGTTAGGATACTTAATGGCCAGAACCATGACTCTTCGCATTAGGCTGATTGAGAGATATGTTTAGTGCTAGGTTGCGTTGTCTTTTTATTGCCTTTTCAATAAGGCTGCCTTTTCGTTTGCGACCCTTTCCAATGGGTGCAGCTCCTCGTGGCATGCCCACCTGGCGTCGTGCAACAGAAGTGGGCTGGCAAGGTATTTTGCCACGACCAGCTCCCTGCATAGCAGAACTACCAGTGCTGTGAAGAAGGCTGTTCAGTTGATTTGATGTTCGAACAGATTTAAGTCTTGACAACAGTTTCTGCATTCCCTCAAGAGTCTGTTCATCTCCATACTGAGTAGCAAGGTGGAGCATAGTGTCATTAATTTCTGTTATTACTTGTAATACTGCTGCACCTGTAGGTTTGGTAGAATTACTTACGTCTCCAGTTTCATTACATTCCACTTCTGGCTTTATGTTTGTAGGTGGTATCTACTTCCACATTATCTACATCATGAGCTGCACCATGAGACTTTTGTTTTCCTCCAGTATGTGAGTGATCATCCCCTGTTACTGATTCAGAGCTTTCTTTCAAGGTAACAAAGAAATCCAAGGGTGGTACGTTTTCATTTCTAAGTGCAATACTTTTTTTTTTTTTTTTTACGTCATTGCCTGTTGCGCCGGTAGGCATCTTCCTGGTGGGGCCTAATGGTCGGCCCAAGGCTACTTCCAGGTGGGGCCTGATGGTCGGCCCAGCCCGTTCTGGCGCAGGCGAGTGTTTATAGTGGCGCCATTATTTTGCCCATGCCCCCCCTCGACGTCTTGATTTCGCGCTTGGGACTTCTCTGAGTCCGGGTTGATGGGTGGTCTTCAGGACAGCATGTGGGTAGTTTTAAGCCACTCGGCGGTGACTGAAAAATCCGAGTGGTAGCGTGGGGATTCGAACCCGCGTCGTCCATCACGCGGTGAATGTGAGCCCAGTACGCTACCAGTTCGGCCACCGCCTTGCAAGCCAGTGCCTATTTTCTGGGCTATTTTCCAATATCTGAGGTAACTGCAAGAGGAACTGTTCTGAACAAGCAGCCTGATGTTTGCAAACTTTACCAGTCATACCAGTACTGCACTCGCACAAGCCAATTTTAAGATCTACAGTATACTGTATTTGTTCCTTTGACTGGCTTTTAACTATGAACTGATGCTGATCTTCATTATACCTAGTGATGCTTTCCTTACTAATGGAAATCCCAGTTGGTGGCTTCACTACTTTCCTTCTACAGAGAGACACATCAATGAGGCGTTGTTTCATATATTCATCAAATATTTCATTCATAAACATGATCAGTTGAGTCGTGTTGTAGGCTTTACATCTGCAGGGCAAACCAGAAACATGTATAGCATAAATTTTTGTCCTGATTTCTAAAATATTACACATTGGTGCACAATTATTATACGTATATTATATATTATAAAGGTTTTTTTATTAGCTAAATATCGATGAACATTATTAATAGAATATGTGCATAGCAAAACATTATTTTTAGTTGTTTTTCACAGTGATAAAAATTTAATTATATGTCAGTGTACTGAATTTGTAACTTTTTACTATTAGGCACTAGTAGTTTAGTAAGGAACTTCTTTAGTGTTACAATACCACAAATTTGCTTAATATATAATACCTTGCTGCTATGGGGAAACTGTATTTCTTCTCTATCATCTAAGGTGAAAACTGAATTTCTTCCCTGAATCCCTATCTTGTATGGGGAAAACTGTATTTCTTCTCTATCTTCTAAGGTGAAAACTGAATTTCTTCATTGAATCCCTATCTTGTATGGGGAAAACTGTATTTCTTCTCTATCTTCTAAGGTGAAAACTGAATTTCTTCCCTGAATCCCTATCTTGTATGGGGAAAACTGTATTTCTTCTCTATCTTCTAAGGTGAAAACTGAATTTCTTCCCTATCTTGTATGGGGAAAACTGTATTTCTTCCCTTTCTTCAATAGGGATATCTGTATTTTTATGACAAATAATATACAAAGTCAAAATCTCTTCCAACGTCTCAAAAAATTTTCCTAGAAATTTGCCTAGGGGGCAATCTCCCCTATGGCCCCCCCACTGGCTACGCCACTGGGGAGGATTATTGGAAAAAGTACATCATTGGAAATTCGTCAGTCATCGATGGGTTCCTAC
>NW_026111927.1:205736-215736 GCF_024679095.1 Eriocheir sinensis
GAATGTGGAGAAAGATTCATGGAGAAGGGTACCTCACCACACACATACTTACACACACTGGTGTGAGGATCATCAAGTGTGCGGATTGTGGAAAAAGATTCAAAGAGAAGGGTCACGTCAGATCTCACATCCTTACACACACTGGTGTGAGGAACTACAAGTGTGAGGAACTGTGGTTTTGGGTGCAAACCACAAAAAAAGTGTCTTTTTAACTGAAACAGCGATAACAGCCAATAATTATTGCTGGTTAAGGTCTGGTTAAAGTGTTATATGTTCCACAAAGATCAGAATATGGTTAGTAGTAGTAAATTTAGAGCACAGGAAGAGGGATTGCTTGGCTGAGGGTCATTGAGTAAGGCATTGTTTTGAGTGTTTGAACCTGAGTAGGTCATTCTTGGTTCCTTTGCAAAATATTACCCTCACACATTACTTAATAACTAAATCAAACCGTTTATGATATCAATATAATGTGCAACTATTCCATCATACTGAAGGTTGCATTGTATAACACCTCAAAGAAGTGAAACGGAGTTTGTTTTACTTCTCAGCTGATTGCGATGTTTACCTAAGTATGTCATTTAAATGCTCCATTTTCTTTTACAATCTTATTTTCTTTCTTTATTTATCACGGTAACTTAACGTATAGTATTTTCCATACTCAAATAAAAACTCAGAATAAAAACATTACGTTTCATTAGCTAACAGACATACACATTGTACGATTGAAATGAATAAAAAAAAATGATTACAGGATTTATGTGACGATGTGACGTCATAGTAATGCATTCGTCTGTGAAGCGTCTGATTGGTCGGCGGAGGGAATGACGCACTCGTCTCTGAGGCGTCTCATTGGTCGCCGGAGGGTATGGTGTTGAGTCAGTATACAGAGTGTAAAAATGCGCCCGGGACGGACAGGCCCAAAGGCTGCCCAGGAAAGCCGGCCCGGCCCTCGGTTGTCAGTGTCCTCAGCAAGAGGCGCTACAAGCGGCGGGTCGCTGGGCGCCCTAAGGCTGCCTCGTCTGGTCCCGTAATTGAGGCGAACCACGTCCTGCCCTGCCCCGTGGCCGCCGGGGCCCAGGCGAGCCACGACGTGGCCTCCCTGGTGGGCGACATGACCAAGGAGTGCCACGACATGGCCTCCCCAGTGGCCGACGTCGCCTCCCCAGTGGCCGACATGGCCCGGGAGTGCCATGACATGGCCTCCCCTGTGGCCGACGTGGCCTCCACAGTGGCCGACATGGCCCGGGAGTGCCACGACATGGCCTCCCCATTGGCCGACGTGGCCTCCACAGTGGCCGACATGGCCCGGGAGTGCCACGACATGGCCTCCCCAGTGTCCGACGTCGCCTCCACAGTGGCCGACATGGCCTCCCCAGTGTCCGACGTCGCCTCCACAGTGGCCGACATGGCCTCCCCAGTGTCCGACGTCGCCTCCACAGTGGCCGACATGGCCCGGGAGTGCCACGACATGACCTCCCCTGTGACCGACGTGGCCTCCACAGTGGCCGACATGGCCCGGGAGTGCCATGACATGGCCCCTCCTGTGGCCAACCTGGCCCGGGAGTGCCACGACATGGCCCTTCCTATGGCCGACATGGCCCTGGGGTGCCAACCCCCGCCAGTCAGCAGCACGGGAGACGCTGCCTGTGGCCCTGCTGCCCAGGCCACTGGGCGAGGCCAGGAGGAGGCCACGCCTGGCCCATTGGTAACGGACGGGCCGTCGCAGGTCACAGGACCATCGTTGGTCCAGGCCGCTCAGTTCCAGGAGTTCCCAGGGCTTGGCACCCCTCCTCACGAGGCAGGAGGCCTTGGTCCATCTTCCCAGGACCAGGTAATGGAGACTCCTGCCTCAGAGGAGTCCTGCAAGCCCCCGCCCGTGCAGGAGGCGGACGAGTCTTCCTCAGTGGTGCACCGCTGCCTGTACGTGCTCCCGAGGTTCCGGCTGCGCCTTGAGGGACCTAACGGGAGCTTCCTGGAGCACCTGGGGCGCCAGTACGGTGTCCTTGTCTTCACGAACCCCGTCAAGAAGAAAATGCAGATCAGGGGCGCCAGGCAGGGCGTCCTTGACTGTTACGAGGTCGTGAGGGCGCTGCTGGCGGAGTGGCAGGCACAGGACACCGCCTAGTGGTGAGGCGGAGGTGACCTATGACTGTCGCCGCGCAGGTCACAGCCGGTGCCAAACAGCGCCAGGATTGAAGCGTGTGTGCGTGTTAGCGCAACACGCGAAGGAGTGACTGATTTAGTAACATACCGAGGAAAACAGCGAGGGAGGACAATAGCAGTGTGCGACGGTTTGCTTTACGGACACTGGAATCGATATTTGGAAAAGAAAGAAAGGATTTAAGTTTAAGGAACAAGAAAAGGATTTTAGTTTAAGGAACAAGAAAAGGATTCAAGTTTTAGGAACAAAGAAAGGAATTAAGGTTTGGAACAAAAAAGGAACAAAAAATACAAAAAACGAAAAGGAAAAAAAAATACAAAAACGAAAAAGGAACAAAAAATACAAAAACAAAAAAAGGAACAAAAAAATACAAAAATGAAAAAGGAACAAAAAAATACAAAAATGAAAAAGGAACAAAAAAATACAAACAAAAAAGGAACAAAAAAATACAAAAATGAAAGAGGAACAAAAAATACAAACAAAAAAGGAACAAAAAAATACAAAAATGAAAGAGGAACAAAAAATACAAACAAAAAAGGAACAAAAAAATCAGAGGAATTATGGTTTAAGAAGAAAAGGAATCAAATTTAGAGACAAAAAAAGGATTTAAGTTAAAGGAACACAAAAAGGAATCAAATTCTAGGGACAAAAAAAGAAGGATTTAAGTTAAAGAAACACAGAAAGGAATCAAATTTTAGGGACAAAAAAAGATTTAAGTTAAAGAAACACAAAAAGGAACCAAATTTTAGGAACGAATAAAAGATTTAAGTTAAAGGAACACAAAAAGGAACCAAATTTTAGGAACGATTAAAAGATTTAAGTTAAAGAAACACAAAAAGAAATCAAATTTTAGGAACAAATGAAGGATTTAAGTTAAAGGAACACAAAAAGAAATCAAATTTTAGGAACAAATGAAGAATTTAAGTTAAAGGAACACAAAAAGGAATTAAATTTTAGGAACAAATGAAGAATTTAAGTTAAAGGAACACAAAAAGGAATTAAATTTTAGGAACAAATGAAGAATTTAAGTTAAAGGAACACAAAAAGGAAATAAATTTTAGGAACAAATGAAGGATTTAAGTTTAAGGAACACAAAAAGGAATTAAATTTTAGGAACAAATGAAGAATTTAAGTTAAAGGAACACAAAAGGAATCAAATTTTAGGGACAAATGAAGGATTTAAGTTTAAGGAACACAAAAGGAATCAAATTTTAGGAACAAATGAAGGATTTAAGTTTAAGGAACACAAAAGGAATCAAATTTTAGGAACAAATGAAGGATTTAAGTTTAAGGAACACAAGAGGAATCAAATTTTAGGAACAAATGATGGATTTAAGTTTAAGGAACACAAAAGGAATGAAATTTTAGGAGCAAATGAAGGATTTAAGTTTAAGGAACACAAAAAGGAATCAAATTTTAGGAGCAAATGAAGGATTTAAGTTTAAGGAACACAAAAGGAATGAAATTTTAGGAGCAAATGAAGGATTTAAGTTTAAGGAACACAAAAAGGAATCAAATTTTAGGAGCAAATGATGGATTTAAGTTTAAGGAACACAAAAAGGAATCAAATTTTAGGAGCAAATGAAGGATTTAAGTTTAAGGAACACAAAAAGGAATCAAATTTTAGGAGCAAATGAAGGATTTAAGTTTAAGGAACACAAAAAGGAATCAAATTTTAGGAGCAAATGAAGGATTTAAGTTTAAGGAACACAAAAAGGAATCAAATTTTAGGAGCAAATGAAGGATTTAAGTTTAAGGAACACAAAAAGGAATCAAATTTTAGGAGCAAATGAAGGATTTAAGTTTAAGGAACACAAAAAGGAATCAAATTTTAGGGATAAATTAATTTTTAAATTTAAGGAACACAAAAAGGAATCAAATTTTAGGGACATTAATTTTTAAGTTTAAGGAACATAAAAAGGAATCAAATTTAAGGACAAATAATTTTTTTTAATTTAAGGAACACAAAAAGAATTAAAATTTTAGGGACAAATAAATTTTTAAGTTTAAGGAACACAAAAAGGAATCAAATTTTAGGAACAAAGAAGGAATTTAAGTTTTAGGAACAAAAAAAGGTATTATTCTAGATTAGGGCCCAACTCACAGCCACGAACGCCTTGGTGCTCCATGAAGGGTTCAGTGTCCATACAACACATTGCCGTATTGCTTTGCCGCCGTAAATCATTTGTTCTTGTGATATGGTTTTTTTTTTCGTAAATATTTACGTCAGTCGCTACCGCCATGGTAGTGTGAGAGAGAAGGAAGGAAACTGTTGTACTTCTCTAATTTACCGGTGCATCATACATGTGGGGGGGTCCAGGGGGGAGCAGCCCCCCTTGGTTAGAAAGGGGTCGAGGGGGGCGAAGCCCCCCCGTTAGAGGTTAGGTTATGCAAAGTTCGGTTTGAGTAGTTTAAATATGCTCCCCCACCCAAATACTCCGATTTCCCACGAGTCCCCAAGATCGTTAGGGGAAATGGATTAGGCCTTTTTCTTTGCTTTTAAGTACTTGCGCCTTCATATTATGATTTAGGGACATGTGTTTCGTCCCTTAACTATAATATGGAGGCATAATATCGTATCGCCAGCAAGGATCCTGGCGCCAAGACAAAAACATGGCGGCGGCGGCGGCCGATGCTGCGAGGAATACCTCCTCGCTGAAATAAATCGCTCTGCTGTCCACCACGTATGAGCGCTGGGGGAGTACACAGCAGGGAAACATTAATTTGCCTGATTCTGTTTTGTTTGTCCACTTGTAATCTTTGTGAGCGGTGCGGTGCGGTGAGAGATATATATATATATATATATATATATATATATATATATATATATATATATATATATATATATATATATATATATATATATATATATATATATATATATATATATATATATATATATATATATATATATATATATATATATATATATATATATATATATATATATATATATATAAAAGCAGTGCGCGTTGAACCTCTCACTGTAACTCCCAGTAACTCCCAGTAGTCTTCTGGAAGAGGCACAGCTCAGGCCTGTGTATCCAGCTCTGGACTTTGAACTGAATAAGTGGTGGTGGTGGTGGTGTCAATTTGAATAATATTATTATATTGAATTTTGGCTCTATAGTATGTAATAACTCTCTGCGAGTTATTTTGCGACTGCGGCGGCTGGTGTTCAACAGGCTTTGAAAAGTCTTTTTTTTCATTGATTTAATGATTTGCGACAGAAACAGTCAGCAGAATATTTCACAGCACACCGAAAACTACCAGAAAAAAAAAAAAGTTTCGTCCACCAGTGTCTTGTGGGGCCTAATCTAGAAATTTACCCCCCCCAAAAAAGATTAAAGTTTTAGGAACAAAAAAGGAATCAATTATATGGGAACAATGAAAGGATTCAAGTTTTTAGTAACAAAAACCTAAATTTAAGGAACAAAAAATGAATCAACTTTTAGGAACAAAAAAAGGATCTAGGTTTTTGCGACGGTTTATTTTTCGGACAAAGGAATCAACATTTATGAACAAGGAAAGGACAAGTTTTTGCGTTGCGTTACTTTCATCGGCGGAGGAATCTTCTCTCCGGAACCCGTGAAAGGACTTGAGTGTGACGCGAGTGTGATCGACGCTGTGTTGTTTTTATCGCCCGAGGAAGTGAACAACATTTCCTTCACTGTCCTCCCGGTTGTTTGTCAGTTTGTCTTAAAAAAACTCATAAATAGATTCACACCCAGAATTATTACAGGCTGTCCAAACGAAGTCTTCTTCTTAGCCTGGGCGCCATTTGTCAGGCCTCTTCTAACTGGCTGGACTCCTCTCCGGCTCCCTGTCCCCCACACGTGCCCTCGTGCCGCGTGTTATACAAGGCAGCTCCTGTAAGCCTAACCCCACCTAATTTCACTATCCATAAATTTAACCAACCTTCTCTTGAATGTATCTCTTGTATTGGCATCCACAACACGACTGCCAAGCCTGTTACTCTCATCCACCACTCTATTAGACATTCAAGAGTCATATTTATGCTTTAGTTTCGCTTTTCTTTTATCAAACAAGCACGAATAATAGTGTTTTCCGTGTTATTATTCCACTTTACGAGATACACAAGACTTCTATAAATACTTTGCTCGCACTTTAGCTTATCAAGCGGGGATGAATATAAATGTTTCCGAGATACTTCACTATATGAGGAAACACGACTTCCATTTATGCTTTGATGTAATTATAGTTGTTTCCGAGATATTTAGGTCTATGAGATATACAAGACCTCTACAAGACTTCTCTATCAAGCAAGAACGAATATTTATGTGTCTTGTTGAGTTCCTTCATCCCTTCAAGACCAAGACCTACGCTTCTACCTGACTTGGTTGTCTGCTGATCGCTCAGTCATGATTATCGCATTTTCGTCCCTCCCAACCTTACTGTTTTATGTAGGACAATGATTTTTTTATACAGTGTGTAGGAATAAGTGATGCATCTGTGACACAAATTTCATCGTAATCCATTGAGACGTTATTGCACAGCAGACATTTTACTGGCGATTTTTAGATATTTTTTGAAATTACGTTATGGTTTTAAAACTATGAAGAGAATAATGATTTCCTTTTGTGTGCTGTTACTAGACATCCAGACGTACCTAATCCAGCATATTCGTAATTGTAAGTGAAAAGGAAAAAAATTCAGATTTACAGGAAAATATGAAAAATAAATATAAATAAAATAAAAATTTAAAAATTTGTCAAAAATATATTTCAAGGAGCTTAAGTATGGCTATGCTGCAGTTGTTAGATACGAATCTCATGATCATTTTAAAAAAATAAAAAATCAAAATTGCTCATTACTTACGGAGTTATAGTTACTTTCGTGCGAAAAAACAAGTTTTGAGATAATTGCATTCTTATGTTTATATGTTCACTACTCCATAAAAGTGCCTCCAAATAGTATCAAATGCACATATCTTCTTACATAATCTTCTGACAATTTCAGAGAAGTAAGCAGCAGATGTTCATTACACTTCATGTCATGCTTATGTGTAGCTGCAGTGTGGGAGACAAGGCTCCTGGTCCCCTGTTATTTATGTATAGAACGTATATAATATGTTATATGCATATTATATAATTTCATTACATAAATAACATATTAAAAAGGGTTTCAGTGGAGCCTACCCACCTCATTGTTGCCAGGAAAAGCTTCAAAAGGCACCAGGCTGGTAGTCTGGTCCAGGTTTGGTCATATGTTTCTTTTCTTTGCTGACCGTCGTGGTGTTGTCTTCTTTGTCCATCCTCTCTTTAGTTAGCAGGCTTTCAGGTGACTCAGCAAAATCTAGTTGTTGCATGAACTTATTTTCAACGAAGCCAAAATTGTGGTCTACAATAGTGAGTCGAGGCAGACGCCGACGCGACACCTGCAGCAGCAGCAGCGGAGAGCAGATACATCATTCTCGTCTTTTCTACACCTTTTCAGAGCTTTCTGACGATTAGTTGAACTTGTAGCCTTCCTTTTAGCGCTGACACGAGGCATGTTTCAGTCGGAGTAGTGAAATATATCAAAATAAATGAGCATGGTAGGTCAAACGTGGTTATGAGTGACGCATATGCAGGCCCCACGCTGATATCGATCCATCTGACGCCGCCAGGCCCCGCCCCGCACACCACACCACACACTGTGCTGCCGGTGAAGACACCTAAACTATCGTACAACAATATCAGAGCAAAAAATCGTAAAAACACAGCAAACAAAACGAAAAATACAAGGAAAACAAATCATAAGAAAGAAAGAGGCGTGGCAGGCCGGCGGGGCTTTAAATTCCTGGGCATTTAAAGCGCCATTAACCTGAGAAGGAGTGCGTCGTGGGTCTGACAGCGGGTCGCCCGCGATGTAGTGATACTTCATCTCACTAAACACGAATTTTCAAGAAATCGATTTTTTTTCACCGAAATGACAGCAGACAACCTTATTAAACTTTCTATTACTTATACATCTAACTCGCGTGTTTGATATTCCCTCTATGAGTTATACAAGACCTACGCTGCTACCTTACTGCTACTTTCTATTAGTATACATCTAACTTGCTTATATGGTAAGGTTAACATGAGCTGGGGAACGATAAAGGCGTGATATAGGTGAACAAAGAAATATGGTAGAGGAGGCATTACAGGGTTACATAAGAAAATAAGAACGTAAGAAGTCTGGAATAGGCATTCACTTTAGGGCTCCATTGATCCTTGCTGAGTTAGGTAATGAACAGACATGACTCACACGAACATAACTGATTCAGAGGGAAGAGGAAACACTATAGGGGTCCATTATTCATGTTTGTAACCTGGATTAAACAAAAGAGACTCAGATGGAGGAGGAAGCATTCACTATAGGGGTCCATTTACCCTTGCTGAGTTAGGTAATATAAAAGACATGATTCACGCCAACACAGTGACTTCAGATGGAAACGCAGGCACTCACGATAGGGGTCCATTTATCCATGCTGAGTTAGGTAATGAACAGACATGATTCACGTGAACACAACTGATTCAGATGGAAGAGGAAACACTAAAGGGCTCCATTATTCATCTGTGTTACCTGGATTAAACAACAAAAGAGAATCAGAGGGAGGAGGAAGCACTCACTATAGGGGTTCATTTATCCTTGCTGAGAGGAAATATAAAAGACACGATTCACGCCAACACAACGGATTGAGGTGGAAGAGCAGGCATTCACTCTAGAGGCTCATTAATCCTTGTTGCAGCCTGGATTAACAACGCCACCCACTAATGCCCCGCCATATGTTTCCTGGGAGGCTGCTGTTAGTGTGTGTGTGTGTGTGTGTGTGTGTGTGTGTGTGTGTGTGTGTGTGTGGCTCCGGGACACCAAAGGAAGGTATAAAATAAGGCCTGCAAAGCAAACTCCAGCCACGATATTTATAGTTTCAAGCAAGGCGAATATAATGAGTTTTTGGCCTCTATTCCAACCTGATATGATTCTTCTGCTTGTGTCTCGAGGTGAGGGAAGACCAAGGGAAGGTATATTGAAAGGCCTAAGAAAACGTGATCCAGCCACGTTATTTATAGTTTGAAGCAAGACGAATATATTGAGTTTTTGGCCTTTATTCCAACCTGATACGATTCTTTTGTTTGTGTCTCGAGGTGAGGGAAGACCATGGGAAGGTATATCATATATTACAAGGTCAAAGAAAACAATATCCAGCCGCTCTTCTATGCATGACAAGCGTGTGGCGAGGGGAATGTGTGTTGCTGCATGGCTGACTGTAGCTCATTCATGTTATTAGGAGAGTATAAGTAGAGTGGGTAAACACATTCTGATTTATGAACATTTCAATAATTTTTCTTTAACTCCGATGTACTAAGGTTGGCTATGCATCATCTCATCGTTTGGGTAACGGATTTTTTTTTCCAGTTTATTGCCAAAGAAAAATTTCCAATTCCATCTCTCTCTCTCTCTCTCTCTCTCTCTCTCTCTCTCTCTCTCTCTCTCTCTCTCTCTCTCTCTCTCTCTCTCTCTCTCTCTCTCTCTCTCTCTCTCTCTCTCTCTCTCTCTCTCTCTCTCTCTCTCTCTCTCTCTCTCTCTCTCTCTCTCTCTCTGCACCTGATATTAATTAAGTTTTGTTGTTCTCACGACGTTTGTTAATATATCTTTTGTCTGTCTAAGAATCTCGACGTTAGTGAAGTATTTGTTCTCCTACCACGTTTTGTTAATATATCTATTGTTTGTTAAGAGTCTCGACGTTATGGAAGTAGTTGCTCTCTCAAGACGTTCTGTTAATATATCTTTTGTCTGTCTAAGAAGCTTGACGATAGTGAAGTATTTGTTCTCCTACGACGTTTCGTTAAT
>NW_026111927.1:220736-225736 GCF_024679095.1 Eriocheir sinensis
CCTTCATTCACTCGTATATGGACAACGTGAGGTCTGATTTCGCTTTTTTATAGGTTATAGGTTGATGCATATATGTTTTTTTTCTTTCTTCCTCTTTCCTTCTTTCCTCATTCTATCATTCCTTCATATATGGATTGAGAGAAGTCTGATGTTGGGTTTTATACTTCATAGATATATACGTACCTACATATTGTTTTCTTATTTTCTTTCTCTTTCCTTCCTCAATTTTTCCATCCTCATTTATTCCTTCCTTCATTCATATATTGACTAAGAGTTCTGAGTTTATTTTATAAGAAAATGCGTACCTTTTTTTTTTTTTCTTTCTGCCTTTCTTCCTTTCTTCATTCCTTTCTCATTCATTCAGGGAGTTTCGGCCAAGTAATAAAAAAGTCTGATTTCCCTCCGTGATCCAGCATGGCCATCCACTCTGTACATAACGACGACTATACAGCTTCATCCTGGCACGCACTGACAGTTTATATTCATTTTTTTTACGTCTATGCCTATAGCGCCGGTAGGCTTGCTTGAAGGGCCTGGGTGGTATTCGGCCCCAGCCCGTCATGGCGGAGGCAAGTGTTTATAGTGGCGCCATCTTCTCTTGGCTCATGCTGCCCCCCGGAACTCGTTCTTGATTCACTTGGACGGCTTCCTCTAGAGTCCGGATTGATGGGTGGTCTTCAGGACAGCATGTGGTAAGCGTGGCGGTGATTCGAATCCGCGTCGTCATCGCAGTGACGCGTGCACGCGGTGAATGTGGGCCCAGTACGCTACCACTCAGACACCGCCTACCTGCTTACATCTTTTCCTTTCTTTGTCTCTCTTTCTCTTAATGCATTACTCATTCATGCATAGAGTGAGAGTTCCGATTCCCTTTGCTTCCTTCCTTCCTTCCTTCTTCCTTCTTTCCTTTCTTCCTCTCTTCATTCATTCATTCTAATATCCCTCCTTAATCCATCATGACCATCCACTCCCTATACATAACGACGCCTATATTCATCGCCATCCCAGCATCACCCAGCGGCAGTCTTCCAATTAAATTATCACCAGTCTCCCTCTCTCGCTGGGCCGCGTGATTTGCCTTCCCTCGTCCGCCCCTCAGTCGCCTCTCATTTGCATGCCCGGCTAACGCTTCGTCGCTGTGTACGGTCCCCTCATCGGTGCTGGCTGGGCGAGGATGGGACGGGACTAGGCTGCGGAAGTGCCATTAATAACACACACACACACACACACACACACACACACACACACACACACACGCACACACACACACACGAGGACCCTTTGCCGCTAGTGTTCATCTGCTGCCCTTACGAGTGTGTGCTGTGTGGACTTAGAGGACCTGCGTTGCCGTGTGATAACGTGGTGTCTGGTAATTAGGATGTTTGTATTGGTTTATTCTAATGCTTGTGGTACGGGAGGCAGATGGGGAGCTGAACTGAGGCGCACACTAAGATAAGTCCCACCTTCTGCCACGTTAAAAAGGCAGGTAGAGGGAGACGTGGTGTGATAGTGATTAGTTTGGCTACGATAGTGTTTTAATCCGTTCCTCCTTTTTTTTTCTTTTTTTTTACAACAAAGGAGACAGCTCAAAGGCACAAAAAAAGGAAACATAAAAAAGCCCGCTACTCGCTGCTCCTACAAAAAATAATCAACGTTGCACTCACCCAAAATAATCAGTTGTGTAAGGGTATACTCGTGCGTGGTAGATGGAGGGAGATGCAAAGTGATGAGGTTAGGTTAGGTTACAGTGGTGGCTTGATGCGCTCCTTCTTTCGCCACACTGATCTAAAACCCATGTTAGTGCCGGAGTATTCTCGTAACCATGATTAGATAGGAGATGCATAATTGATACGTATAAGTAGATGGAGATACGCTGAATGATAAATGATAATAAATGATGAGTATGTCTTAATGATGATATTCTCTCTCTCTCTCTCTCTCTCTCTCTCTCTCTCTCTCTCTCTCTCTCTCTCTCTCTCTCTCTCTCTCTCTCTCTCTCTCGATAGATAGATAGATAGATAGATAGATAGATAGATAGATAGATAGATAGATAGATAGATAAATAACTAGAGAGAGAGAGAGAGAGAGAGAGAGAGAGAGAGAGAGAGAGAGAGAGAGAGAGAGAGAGAGAGAGAGATTAAGTTATCTACCATCCACTTTTCTTACCTTTTACTCATTCAAAGATCTACAGGGCTGTTGTTTTCTGTATTGGTATATATGTCTCTTCGTACAAATATTGGTGTACGTTGATGTCATATACAAGTACAAAAAATATCCGTTCAAAAGTATATCATTATTGTCGTATGTATATGTTATGAATGGCACGAAAAAGTTGGTATGTATAGTTGTGTTTGGTGTATGAAAGTATGGATGAAAATATTGCTGGTTCATTTTTCCATTTTTTCCTTGTGCGTGTGGCAAGCTCGCCTCTTCCTCGCGTCCTCCACTCTGCTCCTCCCTTGATATAATTCCCAAACCCATTTCCCTCTCGTTATTCTCTTCTCCTCATCCCTCTTATCGTTTTCCATCTCTTCACTCTTTCCTCCTCCTCCTCCTCCTCCTCCTCCTCCTCCTCCTCCTCCTGTGTGAGAATTTGGTCATGAAACTCAACGCTGCCATATTCGTGTGATGTATTTCCTTTCAGATCGCACAAAACATTTCCGATACTGTCCCTGTCGCTGTGTGTGTGTGTGTGTGTGTGTGTGTGTGTGTGTGTGTGTGTGTGTGTGTGTGTGTGTGTGTGCGTGTGCGTGTGTGTGTGTGTGTGTGTGTGTGTGTGTGTGTGTGTGTGTGTGTGTGTGTGTGTGTGTGTGTGTGTGTGTGTGTGTGTGTGTGTGTTTAAGATAGTAAGTAATTTCGACCACTAAATTTACACACACACACACACACACACACACACACACACACACACACACACACACACACACACACACACACACAGCCCTGCAAGCTACACTGAACTTGTCATCATGGAGAATATTTACGCGCCGTGTCGCATCCTATCTTTGAATGAGGAATCCTTGGTCTCGTAACCTGTTGGACCGTCCATCACACGCACCCTTTGCCTCCTTGTGCTCGGAGTGGCGGTGTTTCTTGAGTTTTTTTCTTTTCCTTCATATTCTCTTGTGTTTTCTGTGTGTGTGTCTAGAGGGCATGGATGAGAAACGTATTGTCAGACACTTTCGGCTTTAAACATCATTTGCTTCCAAAGGCCAAGTGGCTCGTAGTTCTAGTCGCTTTCGGCTCTCACAGCAACTATTTCCAGAGGACACAGAGGAGATTACTTGGGTTTTCGTAGGTGTTTTTTTTTTTTTTATTCGTTTTGCCTATGGCACCGGGAAGCTTTCTTGGTGGGCCATAGTGGTCGGCCCCAGTCCGTAATGACGCAGGGAATTGTTTATAGTGGCGCCATCTTGCTTGGCTCTTGCTGCTACCCCTTGGAGCTCATCTTTGAGTCTCTTTTAGAGAGAATCTAGAGTCCGGATTGATAGGCGGCCTTCAGGACAGCATGTGGGTAGTCTTAGGCCACTCGGCGATGACTGTAAAATTGCCAGCTTGGTTGTAGCAGCGGTCGTGACAAACTTTCGTCCTCCTGGACCCCGCGCCCGAAAGCTGACCACTCAGCCACCGCCTCCCCATGGTGCAAAGCCTTGTTAAACTATCAGTAGGCTCATAAAACTACCCATGGAAATACTAACACAACCTCTACAAAAACCTTATCTTATATGTGTGTTTAAAGCCCGCAACGTTTAAGAGTATGGGCCAGTGAGGGACAGCCTTATGCCAGCGCGGACACCTTGGCAGCACTTTAGGTTTTTCATTGGTCGGGTTCTCATGAGTGTTTTAGCGTTAATGGTGCAGAAGCCTTGTCAAACTAACACTAGGCTCATAAAACTACACATGGAAATGCTAACAGATCCTCAAGGAAAGTCTTACCAAATGTTTAAGATAATGACGAGCCAGTGAGGGAAGACCTAATGCACGCGTGGACACCTTGGGATCACTTTAGGGGCAGCCCGCGGCGCTGCACTCTTTGTTTACGGCCACCCGGGGGTTGGTGGGTCGGGGTGTCGGCGCGGCGGACACTCCAACCCATCGCCCGGACGGTAACTTTAACTAACAGACTGCGGGACTTTGGTGGTCAAGGGAGTTGTGGTTGTTGTTGTTGTTGTTGTTGTTGTTTTTTGTTGTTGTTATAGTTGTTGTTGTTATAGTTGTTGTTGTTGTTGTAAATGTAGTTGTTGTGTATATCTACCTGTCTGTCTATGTGTGTGTGGGAGAGAGGGAGGGTCCTTGTGTGTGTGTGTGTGTGTGTGTGTGTGTGTGTGTGTGTGTGTGTGTGTGTGTGTGTGTGTGTGTGTGTGCGTGTGTGTGTGTGTGCAGGTTTTATTATAATGAGCTAACTTTGCCTCGCATCTTAACACGAGTTTAAAAATAGACTATAAAAGACGCAAGCTAATACTTCTTAAGAGGTAAAACTTCCTAAAGACGCGTCCATAGGCGAGACGAGGACACGTGTGAAGGCGCTGCTAATGCCCGCTCGGGAATATCATAAGAAGAAACATTTTGAAACAGCAAATATCACGTTACGACGGTGTATTTATCTTATTTTATTCATGTTTATTTATATATTTTTGTTTTTTTCTCATTTTCTATTTATTATTTTTTATCGTTTTTAGTTTCTACTTATATTTTATCTTATATATCTATTTATTTATATTTTTTTATTGTTTTTATCTTTTATCTATTTTATTTATTTACTTTTTTTCTTTTTTTTTCTTTTATTCTATTTTTTTTATTTATGTATTTTTTTCTTCTGTTGTTCATTTTTGTTGTTGTAATTTACGCAAGAAAGGCCGCACCATAATCCTTCCTCCGCCGTGCCCGGGGAAGGTAGAAGCGAAAGTACAATCGCCATAAGCCACTTAGTCTCGTTGTGTGTTGTGCCGGGTCGGCGGTGTGCTGCGTGGGGCGTTGGCGGCGGTGCTCATCTCCGTCCC
>NW_026111927.1:230736-260736 GCF_024679095.1 Eriocheir sinensis
CATGGCGACACAAACACCTCGACGCTCCACCACACGCCTCATGTTATATTTTGTTTGTCCTTTGTTGTGGGAAGAATCTTCTATCTCCGTCCCTCAAGTTCATAATGAAAGAAGAGTTGTTAGAACAAAAGAAGTCTATTGAAAACTTCCTTACTAAATCAGGAGGAGAAAGACGAGGAGGAGGAGCGTAAAAGGAAGTACGAGAGAAGGAGAGTGAGACAAAGGAGGAAGAAGGAGATGAAGGATGAGGAGGAAGAGAGAAAGAAGAAGAGGAGGAGGAAGAGGAAGATGAAGAGTTAAAAAAAAGGGTGGGGGGAGCAGGAGGAGGAAGAGAAGGAGGAGGAGGTATGTGGTGAGGTAGAGAGGAAGAGGAGAAGACTTAGAGTAGTGTGATAGTATAGCAGGAGCAGGAGGAGAAAGAGGCGGAGGAAGTATGGTGAGGTTAAGAGGAAGAGGAAAAAGAGTGGATTTAAAAGCATCAAATCGGACTTATTATACGTTATGGTGAGTTGCTTTATTCATTCATCCATCGCTCCATCACATTTTCAGTGCTGTAACTCTGCCTTCAGGCCGTACACTCGTCCACTGCCTCAGAGCTATGTGGCAGGCAGGCGTCCTCGCAGAAGCCGGCATTATATATGTTATCTTGAGTGCTTGGAATCGCGGCTTCACCTTCGCCACATTCTCGTTAGTTTCTGAAAGGTTTCGTTCCTCGTCCCTTGATACAGTTACGAGCTCGTTAAATTCGCCGCTCATGTAAGAACCAGTGTGTTGCGTTTCCTCCCACAGCAAGGGTCATGTTTTGGCACTTTCCTTCCTACACGTGGTAAGATCACGGCGCCTCTTCCCTCCACCTTTAGCCGCGACAACAGGCCACCACGGAGCCTCCCTTGCCTGCCTCTGCCTGCCGTTGTCAGTCTTGTAGGAAGCCTTGCCGGATCCAGGGTTCACGTCCACCCTTAAGTCAGGGAGTACAGACCAGTGAATCTCGCCCCGCTATTTTCAGTCATGCCGTCATTAAATTACCGACGTCTTCGCTAATTACCCGCCAAGATGAATGCCGGGAAGGCGTGCATCGCCGCGTGACGACGTGACCTCCTTAGAGGAAGATAAATACCGCCGCTTCGTCAGGAAATTTTTGCGAGGGAGCGTAAAAATGTGTGAGCTGTGGCCGGCGGGCCTCGCTGCGCACCGCCAGGCGGGCCAGCAAGAAGTGTGTATGCTAATGTGCGTGAGTGAGGCGCCTTGAGAAATGACCGGCCAGATTTAAAGTCATCCGCAGAGGAACTCCATTCGTGAAAACATTTCTCTGCATTCCGAGTGCCTGAGCCCAGTGAAGGACTGCGCCGATACATTCACATCCCCGTGCAGGAACACCCGGCCTGGGAAATAAATGTTTGGGGAAAAAGATGAGGTGTTAAAGCTGTGATATATTCCCCTGCTTACCCGAGCGCCTGTCCCGCAGCCACCGCGTCACCAGTTTGTTAGCCGCGCCAGCACCGCCCGCCGCGCCGTGACGGGAGTGTGTCACGCTGGTGGGTGTCACCGCTGCCCGTGCTGGGAGGGCCGCGGCCACGCGCCTCAGGCCTGGGCCAAGACGAACATTTTGCTGCAGGGACTAATTTTATACATTTATGTCTGTCTTCCTGCCTGCTCTCTCTCTCTCTCTCTCTCTTACGTACTTTTAATAGGCTACGAGGCTTTGTTTGAGAGAGAGAGAGAGAGAGAGAGAGAGAGAGAGAGAGAGAGAGAGAGAGAGAGAGAGAGAGAGAGAGAGAGAGAGAGAGAGAGAGAGAGAGAGAGAGAGAGAGAGAGAGAGAGAGAGAGAGAGAGAGAGAGAGAGAGAGAGAGAGAGAGAGAGAGAGAGAGAGAGAGAGAGAGAGAGAGAGAGAGAGAGAGAGAGAGAGAGAGAGAGAGAGAGAGAGAGAGAGAGAGAGAGAGAGAGAGAGAGAGAGAGAGAGAGAGAGAGAGAGAGAGAGAGAGAGAGAGAGAGAGAGTTTCATCGTTTGTTGTTACCATAATTCATACTACCGGTATGTAAACAGAGAGGTCTACCACATGAGGGTCGCTCAGTGACACGCGGCACACTGCTGCTAGCCTGTCTGGGGCAAGGCGTCACCGGCCCGCCAGCACAGGTGATGGCCGTCCACGATGGGAACCTTTTTACCTGTGTTTCCGGCCCCGTAATGGTTCCATGAAATCCCGAGCACTAAAAGTAATTACCGGGTCGTGAAGGCAGCTAAGCTCTTTTAATTTGGGACATTAGCGATTGACAATAGTTTCGCAGCGTAATATCGGGAAACGTTTTTACGCGGAGGCAATGAACTTTGTGGCGAATTTAAAGCAGCTTTTTTGTCACCTAAGCAGCGGGTAATGTTTAGCGAGGCAAGTGTTTGTTTTGAAATGTAAATAAATGCCGGTTTGTGGCAAATGCAGGAAGTGGAGACAAGTTAATGCTGTTTGGTGTGTATAGGAGTATTTATTTATATACTTATTTATTTATTTTGCCACGTAAGCAACGGTAATTTTCAGCGATGCAATGTTTGATTCTACGTGTAAATAAATGCGGGTTTCTGACAAATTTAGAAAGTGGAGACAAGTCAAGGCTGTTTGATGTGTGTATGTGTATTTATTTATTTATTTATGTGTTTATGTATTCTTTTATAGGGCGTGCTGTTCTGTTTCAAATGGTAAGGTTTGGGCTCCTTCCGACAGTATCATGATCAGCAACATTAACCCCCGTGCTCTTAAACGCCCCGCGCCTCAGTTCGCCTGTTTGAAAAGCCTCTCGTAGAAGTACCGGGGATTTTCATGAACTCTTTTACGTTCATAGTGATAGTTTGACACGACTTCCGCGTCTTGAATGGGAAAATCACCCGCGACAACCCGGTTTTTCTTCTCTGTGGCCTTGAAGAATAGTCGTACGTTTAAGAATATGAACCTTAGTCTGTCTTATATAACACAGACACGGAACTTGACAATAAAACACATGCTAACCGGCTTGAATACACGGGACTGCCATTTTGAAAGACGTCTTGGGTCGCTAAGTCGCGTGATTGTGGAGTTTCTGCGCGTGAAATTCAGTCTGTGAGAAGTGAAACATGAGTCGGGTCACGGCGGCCCCCGTGCTGGTGCCGGCCAATAAATCTTTATCCTCACAACCCAGGCGGCGCGGAGAGGCGGGGCAGGTGGGAGGCGGGTCAGCAGAGTGGCAGCGCTTAGCTTTGCATGGCCTCGCCCCCGCCATGCCAGGCATATTAGGGCGGGCTGCATATGCCCAATCTCTCTACGGGTTTGTGGTCCCTGAGTGAAGACGCTCGGCTGTACCTTCGAAACTAACCACGCGGTGTTCTGGAAAATACCCTCATTGCAATTCCCACTCCAAATTATCCAAAATTACTACTATTAAACCTATCCTAATCTTACCTTACCTGACCTAACCTAACCTGATATGACATAAACCTGTGCTAATCTAACCTGAGGTAATCTAACCTAGTCTAACCTATGGTAACCTAACCCAACCTGAGCTAACCTAACCTGAGCTAACCGAACATAACCTAACGTAACCTTCCCTGTTCATGAGTGGGCACCCCATATCATTAGGTATATAGGAAATACCCTAACCACTGCGTGCTCTGGAAAATACTCTCATTGTAATTCCCACTCAAAATTTCCTCATATGACTACAACGAAACCTAACATAAGCCATCCTAACCTAGCCTAACGCAACCAGCCCTGTTCAAGAGTGGGCGCCACATACCAGTAGAGATTGGGAATATGCGGGCTGACTGGCAGAGGGTCGACACTCAGATGAACGATAATTTGATCCGTGACTCACAAGTGTTGCTCGTTGCTGCCCTGACTGGGACGAGGCTTGGACATGATGGCTTGGTGCTGTGAGGGAGGGCCGCTACGGGAGCCAAAGTAGAAGGGGAGGAGGGAACCTGTCCTTCGTAATGGTTACTCTTTATGTTTAGTGAGCGTAGCAGTGTTCGTTGAGGCAGTACACGGCTCAGCACGGTATGAGGCTGTACAAGGGAGGGGGACAGCTTGACAATATCCTCCATAATGATAACTTCTGCTGAGTGAGATTTTCAGTGTTATATGAGGCAGTACAAGATTTAGTTCTCTGTTAGGCAATATTTTAGGAGTAGCGTTTAGCGGGCTTTTTTTTTCTCTACACTTGTTTTATGCCTTTGAGCCGCTTCCTTTTCTTAAAAAAAAGATACAAGGTTTAGTTTTCTATTAGGCAGTGCAAGTAGTGCTCTATGAGGCAGTACGAGTTGTGATGTAGACTCAGCTCTTACACGTACTAACTTCTCCTTTGTATTGGATCGGTAATGATGTGAAATTTCTCTTCTTGGACCCACAAGCTCATGAACGATTGACCGTCTCGCCTCGCCCCGCCGCAGCGAGTTATGGCGTCTCGACGAGGCCGCCCGCTGTCGGTCATTGTTTATTTCTTTTGAGGTTGGAGTGATCCATCAATTCCCAGGAACACAACGGAGCTTTCTGTCTTTACTCTTGTTTTTACAGCAATGGGAGAAGCTCAAGAACAACAAAAACGGAAAACAAAAAGCCCGCTAAGCAATGTTCCAGCAATAAGAGGACAGGGCCCGTATTCCCAGACGCTTCCGCCTCTCACATCAACAAGTTCCAAAGGCCAAAAGAGATCAATCGCGTTCTAGTAGGTGTGTTCTTTGGTTCACGGTACAGAGGAAGGGTCAGAAAACTACCCTTGGAAAGGCCCACAACTCCTACGAAAGCCTTGTCAAATGTGTGTGCCTAAGCGCCGAAATGTTTAAGAATATGACCCCAGAACGAGTGGCCAGAAGAGAGGTCACTGTCAGTTGGAGAAGTGTCTTGATACCACCGTTGCCAGATTATCGTACTCAGAGCATAGTATTTACCGGTTTCTGACGCCTAACTATTGCCAAGAAACATCAGGATCTAACTCTTTTAACGATAACTTTAAATGAGTTTCGTTATTGGAGCCCAGAAGACAGTTTTGGGGCAGGAAGTCGGGAAATATAAGCGGCTGAGTACGATAATCTGGCAACGTTGCTTGATACTCCCTTCACGTTCAAATTCAAGTCCAATGCAGGAGAAAATACAGACAGAGGGAGGCTATTCCAGAGTTAACCAGCGAAAAGGATGAAAAACTTGAGATGCTGCATGGTTAACTCTTGCATAAGGGATCCGGGCAGCACAGGGGTGAGCTAAAGTAGAAAGTCGTGAGTGTCGGCAACTGCCTCTCACCGCGTCGTGCCTGTCAGTCGTGAGGTGCTTGGTTGGGGCAGGTCGTAGCAACACGCGCCTCGGCCAAACGTGACAGTGTATGTAACAGTTTCATAGCATTGGTTGTAATTAGTAGAAGAGAGAGAGAGAGAGAGAGAGAGAGAGAGAGAGAGAGAGAGAGAGAGAGAGAGAGAGAGAGAGAGAGAGAGAGAGAGAGAGAGAGAGAGAGAGAGAGAGAGTGTGTGCGTGCGTGCTTGTAGATATATATTTCCCCGCTATTCCGATAATTTTTGCCTCACGAATTTATGGACGTCCGCGGCGGGTCCTTAAATTTACGGTCCTTACAATGGGCGGGACACTGGATGGGTAATACTTCTCTTTTTATTAGGACCGCTGGCTGAGGGCGTGTTTGTGCGCCTTCTGTCTCTCCGCCCATCAGAGACTCAAGGGCTAATGCGATGGAGATGAGCACCGAGGCCACGCGCAGCAAGATCATATGCCCCTGACTGTACCGTACTTTTTTTTCTCTTTTTTGTCCACTCGTCTATACTCTCTTTTATGGGGCAGTGATTAGAGTTGGGGGTTTTTCTTGAGCTTCTTCCTTTACTATGAAAAAAATATGTTTACTTTTTTTTATCTGTGGTGGTTTGGGACATATTTATTGACCTTCTTTACTGAGTGTAGGAAGAACTTAACATTTTTCTATCTGTATACATCAGTTCCTCTCTCTATCTATCTATCCATCTCTTTGTCTGTCTCTATATATCGCTATTTCTCTCTCCCTCCACACATTAGCTTTATATACTTGACGTAGCGGAACATTAAGTGGTGGAAAGGTCTACAGAGGAAATCTTCAATCACTTCTTCGGCGTCTTTTTAGGTCCTTCCATTCTTGCATTCATCGCTACGGAAAACTCGAGGCCAGCGGGTGATCTTCAAAGCTCAGTTCGCGCCCCGTCCAAGCAGCAGCGGGTCCCAATAGTCTAGTTTCCCTTGTGTCGCCTCTTCCTCACGAGCAAAGTAAATACCAGTCCGCGGGATGCACACAACTCTTCGTGCTGTGAGGAGCCTCGGAAATGGGTCGCGAGGGTGTTGCTTTCAGGAGAACCAGGAGGCGGTGAGGAGAGTTTGGAGGACACAGAACTTTGGGTTGGTGTTCTCAGACGCTTCCGTCTCTCACCTCTCACATCAACTATTTCCCAGGGCCGAAAAGGAGGTCAATCGGGTTCTAATGAGCGTTCTTTTAAGTTCATGGTACGGAAGAAGAGTCACACTACCACTACGGCCATTAAACTACCCGTAGAAATGCCCCAAACACCTACGAAAGCCTTGTCAACTATGTGTACTTGGGTTCATGGTACAGAAGAAGAGTCACACTACCACTACGGCCATTAAATTACCCCTAAAAATGCCCCAAACACCTACGAAAGCATTGTCAACTATGTGTACTTGGGTTCATGGTACAGAAGAATTATCACACTACCACTACGGGCTTAAACTACCCCTAAAAATGCCCCAAACACCTACGAAAGCCCTGTCAACTATGTGTACTTGGGCTCATGGTACAGAAGAAGAGTCACACTACCACTACGGGCCTTAAACTATCCCTAAAAATGCCCCAAACACCTACGAAAGCCCTGCCAACTATGTGTACTTGGGCGCCTAGAGGTTTGAGTATATGGGCCCTGGGTCTCTCGCTTTGAAGGTCGCTGTCTCCGAGGATGCGGCATTGACCAAGGAGGCGCCGAAGAAGTGACTGACGATTTCATTTGATGGTACCACTGAATGTTCCCCTGCGTCACATATATGAAGCTGATGTTCGGAGAGAGAATATGGATATAGAAAGAGGGAAAAGAAGTGAGGTTCATCCTGCACTAGAAATATATATATATATATATATATATATATATATATATATATATATATATATATATATATATATATATATATATATATATATATATATATATATATATATATATATATATATATATATATATATATATATATATATATATATGAAACTAATCTAAGGAGAGACAAAAAAAAAGGAAAGAAATAAAGATGGTGAAGTTCATCCTACAATAAGAAGAAAAGGTGAAAAAATAGATTATAAGCCACCGTAGCAAACAGAGAGACATTCCCTTTCGAATTTCCTGCCCATTGTTAAGTCTGGTGGGCAGAGTGAGAAAAAAATTATAGATAGAAAAAGAGAAGTTCGTCCTACACTCAATAAGAAAAAGTGAAAAATAAGTTTTAAGTCACCCTAGGAAGTAAACACACACTCCCTTTCCAGTTTTGCGCCAGTTCTAAAGTCTGGTGGGTAGAGAGAAGCAAAATATAGCTAAAAAAAGTATAGTTCATCCTACTCTATAAGAAAAGGTCAAAAATAAGTTCTAAGTCACCGTAGGAAGTAAGTAGACATTCCCTTTCGAGTTTTCTGCCTGTCCTAAAGTCTCAAAGTCTCTCGTTCAGTCAGCCACAGTCACATCCGCCTCAGGCCAGCCACCCATCCTGCACTCTAGAAAACAAAGGTGAAAGAAAGGTTCAAAGTCACCGTGGGAAGTTAAGACACATTCCCTTTCTGGTTTTCCGCCAGTTCTAAAGTTTCTCCTTCAGCCAGCCACTTCATCAGCCATCCAACCTGAAACAGTCATGCATTCTTTAAATCTAAGGTGTGAAAAAGGTTCTAAGTCACCGTAGGAAGTAAAGACACATTCCCTTTCTTGTTTTCCGCCAATTCTAAAGTTTCTCCTTCAGTCTGTCACTCCATCAGCCATCCAGCCTGAACCAGTCATGCATTCTTTAAATCTAAGGTGAAAAAAAGATTCTGAGTCACCGTAGAAAGTAAAGACACATTCCCTTTCTAGTTTTCCGATACCCTACGCCCCTGTCCACCCAGCAGTGAATGGGTACCAGGTATTAATCGGGGGTTTTGTCCCGTCTCCTGGGGTCTGTTCCTCTCCTATAATTCCTTCCCCCTCCTGTCTCTCTCCGGCATATGACCACAGATGTTGCTCCGACTAAACGAAACTTTCCAACTTTTTTCTAGTTTTCCGCCAATTCTAAAGTGTTGCCTTCAGTCAGCCACCGCCACGACGCCATCACCAGCACCATGCAGCCAGCCAGAACCATGCAGTCACCCACCGCTGATCTTCACCGCCACACTCATCGATTTCTTTCCTTCCTACCTGCTGCTACCTCCACTACCTCCACCTCCACAGCCGCCGCCACCGCTACTACTGCCTCCCCCCTGCCTGCCACTTTCCGTTTTTCTTGCCCCGAGGCTTTGGTCATCACTCACCGCTGCACAACTCCGCGCACTCTTCGCCAATTTTTTTCTTTGCGGACCTTTCTCCCGAAGCCTAATGTGCCTCGTGACCACTCCAGCGGCTCATCCTATACGACCTACGTGTGGCCGGGTGTAAGAGTAGTGTGTAGTTTCTGTGCTGTGTGTGTTAAGGTTAGCTTCTGAGTCTGTACACGAGGTACACGGTAAAATTCTTTGACTATTTGAATTCTAAAGTGGAGCACATCTTGACCCACTCTCCCTTCGCTGAAATCTCCATCCTAGGAGATTTCAATGTTCACCACCAGCTTTGGCTTTCATCCTCTTTCACTGACCATCCTGGTGAACAAGCCTACAACTTTGCTATCCTCAACGACCTAGAGCAGTTGGTCCAGCACCCTACACGTATTCCTGACCGTCTTGGAGATCGGCCCAACATTCTAGACCTCTTCCTTACCTCAAACCCTTCTGCTTATTCTGTCAAACTGTTCTCTCCGTTGGGCTCCTCCGATCACAATCTTATTTCTGCATCCTGTCCTATCGCTCCTGTACATCCTCTGGACCCACCGAAGAGGCGATGCTTCTGGCATTTTGCTTCAGCTCGGTGGGACGACCTGAGGATGTACTTTTCCGATTTCCCGTGGAATGATTATTGCTTCCAGGATAGAGACCCCTCTGTGTGTGCTCAGCGCATCACAGAGGTGATTGTCTCTGGAATGGAGGCATACATTCCTCGTTCTTTCTCTACTCCTCACGCTAAAAAGCCTTGGTTTAATCACGCTTGTTCTCGTGCTGTCAATGATAGAGAGGTAGCTCACAAAAGATACCAGAGCCTTCAAACTAATGCTAATTATGAACTTTACATTTCTGCCCGAAATCGTGCCAAATCTATTCTCCGACTAACCAAAATTCTTTCATTAATAGAAAATGTCAAAACCTTGCTTTCTCTAACTCTTCCCGTGACTTCTGGCATCTAGCCAAAACATCTCCTCCAACTTCACTTCTTCATCTTTCCTCCACTCCTCAGTCCTGACGGCAACACTGCCGTCTCATCTATCTCTAAGGCTGAACTCTTCTCTCAAACTTTTTCTAAAACTCCACTCTGGACGATTCTGGGCATATTCCTTCTACTCATCCCCTCTGACTCCTTTATGCCTGTTATAAAGATTCTTCAAAATGATGTTTTCTATGCCCTCTGGCCTCGATCCTCAGAAGGCTTATGGACCTGATGGAGTGCCTCCTATTGTCCTTAAACACTGTGCCTCCGTGCTGTCACCCTGCCTGGTCAAACTCTTTCGCCTCTGCCTGTCAACATCTACCTTTCCTTCTTGCTGGAAGTATGCCTTCACACAGCCTGTACCTAAGAAGGGTGACCGCTCCAACCCTCAAACTACCGTCCTATTGCTTTACTTTCTTGTCTATCTAAAGCTTTTGAATCAATCCTTAACCGTAAGATTCAAAAGCACCTTTCCACTTCTGACCTTCTATCTGATCGCCAGTATGGGTTCCGCAAGGCGTTCTACTGGTGATCTCCTAGCCTTCTTAACTGACTCTTGGTCATCCTCTCTTAGCCGTTTCGGTGAAACTTTTGCTATTGCGCTGGCACAAATCTTTGCTTTCTAAACTACCCTCCTACGGTTTCTATCCTTCTCTCTGTACCTTTATCTCCAGTTTCCTTTCTGACCGTTCTATTTCTGCCGTGGTAGACGGTCACTGTTCTTCCCCTAAACCTATTAACAGTGGTGTCCCACAGGATTCTGTCCTATCTCCCACTCTTTTTCTGTTGTTCATTGATGATCTTCTTTCCAAAACGAACTGTCCTATCCATTCCTACGCCGATGATTCCACTCTGCATTATTCAACTTCTTTTAATAGAAGACCCACCCTTCAGGAACTTAACGACTCAAGGCTGGAGGCTGCAGAACGCTTAGCCTCAGACCTTACTATTATTTCCGATTGGGGCAAGAAGAACCTGGTGTCCTTCAACGCCTCAAAAGCACAGTTTCTCCACCTATCTACTCGACACAATCTTCCAAACAACTACCCCTAGTCTTTAACAACACCCAGCTATCACCTTCCTCAACACTAAACCTCCTCGGTCTATCCTGAACTCAAAATCTCAACTGGACACTTCAGCTCTCATCTCTTACTAAATCAGCGTCCTCGAGGCTGGGCGTTCTGTACCGTCTCCGCCAGTTCTTCTCCCCTGCACAGTTGCTGTCCATATACAGGGGCCTTGTCCGCCCTCGTATGGAGTATGCATCTCATGTGTGGGGGGGCTCCACTCACACAGCTCTTCTGGACAGAGTGGAGGCAAAGGCTCTTCGTCTCATCAGCTCTCCTCCTCATACTGATAGTCTTCTACCTCTTAAATTCCGCCGCAGTGTTGCCTCTCTTTCTATCTTCTATCGATATTTCCACGCTGACTGCTCTTCTGAACTTGCTAACTGCATGCCTCCCCCCCTCCCGCGGCCCCGCTGCACTCGACTTTCTACTCATGCTCATCCCTATACTGTCCAAACCCCTTATGCAAGAGTTAACCAGCATCTTCACTCTTTCATCCCTCACGCTGGTAAACTCTGGAACAATCTTCCTTCATCTGTATTTCCTCCTGCCTACGACTTGAACTCTTTCAAGAGGAGGGTATCAGGACACCTCTCCTCCCGAACCTGACTTATCTTTCGGCCACCTCTTTGGATTCTTTTTAGGAGCAGCGAGTAGCGGGCTTTTTTTTTTTATTAATGTTTACTTTTTGTGCCCTTGAGCTGTCTCCTTTGCTGTAAAAAAAAAAAAAAAAATACTCTTAAACACTTCGGCGCCCAAGCACACATATTTGACAAGGCTTTCCTAGGAGTTGTGGGCTTTTTCAGAAGTAGTTTTATGACCCTGGTGGTAGATTGACTCTTCTTCTGTATCATGAACCTAAAAAAACAGTCAATAAAATCCGATTGATTCCTTCTTTGACCAAAGAAAACAGCTTTGAAGGAAACGGGTCATTTTCCGGGTATAGATTTGCATGATAGTACGGTACATTCATTGGGTATATATAGTTTTGCATACGAGTATAGTACAGTCAACTTAAATAGTTATGCAGGACAAAAATTCAACGGGTATAGTCTTGAATGACACCCCCTTCGCTTGTTATAGATTTGCATACATAATACATTCATCTAGTATAGTTTTTCACGCCACACTCCATTCACCGGGTACAGTTCTGCATGGCACTACATTCAACGGGTACAGTTCTGCATGGCACTCCATTCAACGGGTACAGTTCTGCATGGCACTACATTCAACGGGTACAGTTCTGCATGTCACTACGTTCAACGAGTACAGTTCTGCATGGCACTACATTCACCGGGTACAGTTCTGCATGGCACTACATTCACCGGGTACAGTTCTGCATGGCACTACATTCACCGGGTACAGTTCTGCATGGCACTACATTCACCGGGTACAGTTCTGCATGGCACTACATTCACCGGGTACAGTTCTGCATGGCACTACATTCAACGGGTACAGTTTTGCATGGCACTACATTCAACGGGTACAGTTCTGCATGGCACTACATTCAACGGGTACAGTTCTGCATGGCACTACATTCAACGGGTACAGTTCTGCATGGCACTACATTCAACGGGTACAGTTCTGCATGGCCACAGTCGACTGGTATTGGTTTGAATGACACTCCCCTCCCCAGGTATAGTTATTCACGCCACTCCCTTCCCCCGCCGTCACAAACACCACAGTATAACAACCGTGATCCCGAGGTACTCAGGCGAATGTCAACAGAGCCCCCTAACTGCCGGCTGCCACGCGTATCTCCGTTCCTTCAGCCAGACGAATGGAAGTGGATATGACCGGGTCAGGCCGCATTGTTTGTCCAGGGGTGTCGCCATCAGCGGGGCAGACGCGGCAGTTGTGAACGAGGCTTTGAGGGGAGGTTAGGTTAGGTGAGGAGAGGGGAGGGGGTGGGGAGGGGAGGTGAGTGAGTTGAGTTTAGGTTAAGAACATAAGAACATAAGAACGCAGGAGTCTGCAAGAGGCCGGTAGGCCTGTACGAGGCAGCTCCTTTGACCCTAAGCTCCCGTGTATCTAACCCCACCTAATATCGCTGTCCATGAATTTATCTAGTCTATTTTTGAATGTGACAATTGTGTTGGCACTCACCACATGACTGCTAAGCCTATTCCACTCATCCACCACCCTATTAGTAAACCAATTTTTGCCTATGTCCCTGTTGAATCTGAATTTATCCAGTTTAAACCCGTTACTTCGTGTCCTACCCGGTTCTCTTACCAACAAAACCTTATGAATGTCTCCCTTATTAAAGCCCTTCATCCATTTATAAACCTCGATCATGTCTCCACGCACCCTTCGCCTTTCTAGAGAATGCAAGTTTAACTGTTTGAGTCTTTCCTCGTATGGCAAGTTTCTCAACCCCTGAATCATCTTAGTCATCCTCCTCTGCACCGATTCTAACATTTTGATATCCATTCTATAGTAGGGTGACCAGAACTGAACCGCATAGTCAAGATGAGGTCTAACTAATGCTAAATATAGTTTGAGGAAGACTTCGGGGCTTCTGTTGCTTACGCTCCTTGAAATAAATCCCAGTACCCTATTAGCTCGATTTCTAGCTTGAATGCATTGTGCCCTTGGACGGAGATCAGAGCTCACTAAGACCCCTAAATCCCTCTCGCACCCAGACCTACTTATGAGAGTGTCATTTAAGCAATAGTTATGTGAGGGGTTGTTCCTACCTACACTCAGAATACTGCACTTCAATACATTGAACTCCATCTGCCATTTATCCGCCCAGTCATATAATCTGTTGAGTTCACCTTGGAGAATACTAGCGTCCTGATCCGACTCAATTACTCTACCGATCTTGGTATCATCTGCAAATTTACTAACATCACTACTAATTCCTGTGTCTAAGTCATTGATATAAATAATAAACAAAAGTGGACCTAATACCGAACCTTGTGGGACCCCACTCGTAACACATCCCCAGTCAGATCTTTTACCATTGATTTGCACTCTTTGCTTCCTATTGCTAAGCCACGCCTTGACCCAGTTCAAAACTTTACCCTCTACTCCGTGAGCCTGTAATTTAAGCAACAGTCGTTGGTGAGGAACTTTGTCAAACGTTTTACTAAAATCAAGATAGATTACATCATAATTTTCATCTCTGTCAACCGCCTCAAATACTTTATTGTAGAAGGACAAGAGATTGGTGAGGCATGACCTACCTTTTGTGAACCCATGCTGCGAGTCGTGAATTGCTATGTTTCTCTAAATGCTCCTGAATGTTCCTGGCTATTATGGACTCCAGCATCTTCCCTATAACCGATGTTAAGCTAATTGGGCGATAGTTTGAAGCAACTGACCTGTCCCCTTTTTAAAAATCGGCGTCACATTAGCTACTTTCCATAGGCTCGGCACATATAGTATATTAACCGACATCTTAAAGATGTCGGTTAGTGGGTCACTGATTATATCACCTAGCTCCTTTAATACCCTCGGAAATATCCCGTCAGGACCTGGCGACTTGTTCTTCTTAAGCTTATCTATCTCATCCTGATCTACTTGCCTGGTAATGATTATATCCCTCAATTTATCGCCATCCCCGCCCTCGTACACCTGAACTCTTTCCGGTATAGTCGTTCGATCCTCCTGTGTGAATACTGAAAGGAAGTAGTCGTTCAACAATGTTCTCATATTTTCGTAATTTTCTACTAGCTCCCCTGTGTTTGATTTCAGCGGTCCAATTTTCTCCCGTGTTTGTGTTCTATACATCTGAAAGAAGCCCTTAGGATTACTTTTCGCCTCATTTGCTACTTTGATCTCATAGTTCTTTTTTGCTATCCTGGTGTTTTTCTTAACTAATCTAGATAGTTCGACGTACCGGCCCCTGAGATGTGTTTCCCCATTCTTTATTTTCTGATAAATTCCCTTCTTTAACCCAATCTCGTGTTTTAGTCCAAGAGTCATCCACTTAGGATCATTGTTTTCTTTTCTAAGTGTTCGCTGTGGTATATGCTGTTCTTGCCCCTCTACTATTACTCTAACTAAATTATTGTAAGACATTTCTACCTGGTTCTCCTGGCTCTCCAATCCGCAGTTCTGGCCCTCATGAATCCCTAAATTATCCCAGTTTACCCCTTCAAGATGTCTTCGAAGCCCATCGTAGTTTGCTCTTCTAAAATCTGGCACTAACACTGGGTTTGGATCACGGGTTACCGCCCAGTCTAACCTAAAACGAACCGTTCTGTGGTCACTATTTCCTAACTCTCCGCCCACCTCCAACTCACGTAGCAAGTTCCCATTATTGGTTAGGACTAAGTCTAATATGTTATCTCCTCTGGTAGGCTCAGTAACTACCTGCTTAAGGAAATTATCTTGTATAACTTCAAGAAAGTCCTCGGCTTCCAGGTCACCCACTAGATCTTCCCAGTCTATATTCCTATAATTAAAGTCCACCATTACGCAGACATTTCTACTCATACTCGCCCTGCCAATCTCATGTAGTAATATACTCGTGTCCTGCCTGTTAAGGTTGGGTGGCCTGTATATAACTCCTAGAGTTAGTTTTTCTTTCCCTTTGTAAACGTCCACCCAAACTGATTCTGAATCCATGTTAGTTTTGACTGAGTTGTTAACTAAACATTTAAGTGAGTCTTTAACATATAGCGCAACTCCACCTCCCTTTCTGCCCCTTCTGTCTTTGTGAAACATCTGATAACCCGTTATTTCAAATTCTGACCTAAAATTTCTATTAGCAAAGTCTATCCATGTCTCAGTGATCGCTATTATGTCAAAATTTTCTGAACAAGCTTCACCCCTTAGTAAGTCTATCTTGTTTCTGAGGCTCCTGCTGTTAGTATAGAAGATTCTTAGCCCGTCCTCTGTTACTCCTCTAGAATTACTTATAAGCTGCCTGGTTATATTATGAGCTAGACGTCCCCTCCCATTACTCCTCCCATTGCTCCCATTACCTCCCCCTCGCCTATACTAAAAATCCCTCAGGGTACCAAGTGCTCGCTCAAGGGAGTCTGAGAGAGCCTTAACACCCTTGAACATCAAGTGTATCCTGTCACGGGCGTAGAGGGCGTCGTTGCCAAAGAAGAGGTCCCAATTGTCGACGAACAGCCACCCATTGCGCCCGCAGTGCTCAGCAAGTCTGCTGTTCACTGCTATCGCCCTGGACAGCCATCCATCGCCAACGCCCTCCTTGGCAGGACGCCACACTACTGGTGACCCACCAGCGTCACGTATCCTGCCTAACAATTCTCTAAAACGCCTGAAAAGGTCCTCGCTTGGCACACGAGAAACGTCGTTTCCGCCACAGCTGAGAAAGACAATGGGGTTCGATCCCTCGCTTGCCATACACGCCTCAATCCTGTCTGAGATATGGCCCACCCTGCCCCTGGGAAACACACCCTCGTCCTGTTCTTATCATTGGAGCACACATCCCTTGCAACATAAAGAACATGAATATCACCCACAACCAGAACCAGAAGGTCGGACGTGGGTCAAGGAGGGGGGGGTGACGGGGGTCGGGGAGAGCGGGAAGGGAGGGGAGGGACCTGCTGTGAAGAACGAGGAGAAATTGTGGAAGAGGTGGAAGGTGGAAAGGAGGAGGAGGAGGACGAGGACGACGGAGCACGGGCGGGGGAGGGGGGGGAGGGAGGAATGGACGCGGAGAGGGCGGCGGAAGAGGGGGAAAGGGAAGGTAAGGGACAGGTGTTGGAGGGAGGGACGAGCGAGGAGGCGGAGGACAAGGAGGAGTAAGAGGGAGAGGAGGAGGAGGAGGGGAGAGGGCGGGAAGAGGGGAGAGGGGGACGGAAGAGGAAGGCGAGGAATTTGAGGGAGGAGGAGGAGGGGAGGGGAGGAGGAGGAGGAGGAGGAGGAGGAGTAGGTGAAAGGGAGAGTGAGGTGGGGGAGGGAGGGACGGACGAGGAGAGGGAGGAGGAAGAGGGGGAAGGGGAAGGTGAAGGACAGGTGTGGGAGGGAGGGACGAGCGAAGAGGCGGAGGACAAGGAGAAGGAAGAGGGAGAGGAGGAGGAGGAGGAGGGTGGGCGGGGAGAGGGGAGAGGGGGGACGGAAGAGGAAGGCGAGGAGGAGGAGGAGGAGGAGGAGGAGGAAGAGGAGGAAGAAGAGGAGAAGGAGGGGTGGGAAGCGGGGAGATCGGAGATGGTCGAGGAGGAGGAGGAGGAGGATGGGAGGGGCTGCTGTGTGGTTGAAGACAATACTAGAGGGGAGGAGGACGAGGAAGAAGAGGAAGAGGAGGGGGAGGAGGACGAGGAAGAAGAGGAAGAGGAAGGGGAGGAGGAGGAGGCGGGGCTTGTTGCTGCTGCACTAACCAGTAAGTGTACCTGGGCAGCGAGAGTCGTAACCCTATTCTCTAACTCTATGATCCTCTGATCATCCTTCTGAGTCTTAACGCAGAAGGCCACACCCAGAACAACGCTTGAGGGACGTCATGGTGAAGATATGGGCGAGGCAAGACGGAAACAATTAGGCGCGTTAAGACGATAACAAAGTACGCAGCTGCGGTGAGGTCGTCAGGTCAAAAATGTGTATCTAGGAAAACAAACCAACAGCTGCGGTGAGGTCGTCAGGTCAAAAATGTGTATCTAGGAAAACAAACCACAGCTGCTGTGAGGTCGCAGTCAGGTCAATTCCCAGGGGAAAAGGGTGTGTCTCGGGTAAAAAGGCGCGGTTATTTCTACCCACCAAGACAAAACATAGGCCAATATTAATATACTGAGAAATCACTTATGTAAAGAAGATAATAACTGTGTTCACTAGGTTTGCGCGGAAAGTGGATTATCTAGTGTTTTGTGTGGACTTAGAAATTAACGTAGCTTGGCGCGCCTGATTCACGTAGTCCTATTATCACAGCACAGTAAAGTATCCTAATAATAGAAGGAGAAGAAAACACAAAAGCAATATAAAAAAAACACAAAAGCAATATAAAACCGTGTAGCACTGGGTTGGCGTGAAAGAATGTTGAATTTAGTGTAGATGTGGGAAGCTTAATACATGTACACTTGTCCTAGGAGTAACTGTGGATCACTATCTAACTAAGTAAATACTAAATCAGAACACTTAGCGGTCTGTAGTAGAAGGCAGGGTAATCCTCCTGGTTTTGTAGTCCTCCAGTACAGCAGCAGTTACACAGAAGCACAGAACGCCTCACACCGCGAAAGCAGAGGAAAACAGAGGAAAGAGCGAGTTGGCACCACACAGCAGCGGGGCAAAGTCACGTGTGAACCCAAGGAAGGTCGCGCGCTGACTGAGTTAGGTTAGGTTAGATGAGGTGAGGAGAGGTTAGGTTAGGTGAAATAAGGATTAGGTTAAGTTAGGTTAGGTAAGGAGAGGTGAAGTTTGGTTAGACTAGGTGAGGTGAGGTGAGATGAGGTGTGGTGGGAGGGAGTGTATTGTTATGAGGGCCGGTGAATGAGGGCGACACACACACACATACACACACACACACACAGAAGAGAGAGAGAGAGAGAGAGAGAGAGAGAGAGAGAGAGAGAGAGAGTTGAATAAAAGTAAATATGGAGACTTGATAACAGGAGACAAACAAATCCTGTACAGAACAACGAAGTAAACACACACACACACACACACACACACACACACACACACACACACACACACACACACACACACACACACACACAGAAATCACGGGCGTTACCTGATTCATTATTGCGTTGGCGGGATTCGAACCCGGATCTACGGTTTAGCATCTCCTTGTGTCTGGTTTTATTAGTCCATTTATTTTCATTTTTCCTCATTTTTTTATGTTTATGGATTTAATATTGTACGTCAGTCATTTGGGTTCATGTGGGTGGGTTCTAAGTCTATATATATATACCAAGTCAAGTCACTCTACTTCAGAACTACGACCGGTACGCGCAGGAGGCGGTTTTGGGGCGGAGCAGCGGGATGACGTCACTTGGAGCCCCCCCAAAAATACCCGCCAGTTCAAGGGTGACTTAAGTTGGGGCCGTATGTGCACTCTGGATGTGCATTCTCGCCTCCTTTCACAGCGCGTTCAGGCAAGCTACTGACTAAAAAATATGTCTTTTTATTGTGCTATTGCGTGACTGTAATTTCAATGACTACAAACGGCGGTGTGGGGTGTGAGGGAGGGCATGTTGAAGTGATTGATTTAAATTAGTACGCCTTTCCTCGTTTTCTCTAAATCCCTGTTTCTACATTCTCTAGTTTGTCTCCAAGCAGTGTCACGCATAAACCACGCCTCGGCCGTGTCTCCTCCCACAAACCTGCGTATGACTTGACTTGGCATATATAAACTTAGGGTGGGTTGGGTTGATGCGAGAGGCGGAGGCGTCTGAACACACCGACACACTGAGCCACACAAAAAGCTCCCTGCTACGTGCCGGCCGCAACGTTGCCATATTATCGTACTCAGGCTCTTATATTTGCTGATTTCCGAGCCAAAAACTGTCTCCTCCACCCCGATAACTAGATTCATTTATAGTTATCATTGAAATGGTTAGTTTTTGGTGTTTTTTTGCAATAGTCTTGGGTCAGAAACTGGTAAATACGATGTTCTGAGTACGATAATCAGGCAACGGTGGTGTCGGGATTGTCAGCCTGAGACGCGTAGCCTTGGAGCGCCTCGTCCCAGCCACCGACCCATTTTCTTAAACATTTCAGCGCCCAAGTACGCACATTTAACAAGGATTTAGTAGGAGTCTTGAGCATTTATAGAGATAGTTTTATGACCCTGGTAGTAGTCTGACCCATTTTCTTAAACATTTCAGCGCCCAAGTACGCACATTTAACAAGGATTTAGTAGGAGTCTTGAGCATTTGCAGAGATAGTTTTATGGCCCTGGTAGTAGTCTGGCCATTCTTTTGTGCCACTATGGTGAAAAAACACTCATGGAAACCTGATTAGTCTCCTCTTTGGCCTTTAGAAATAGATGACGTGGAAGTCGGCAGCGTCTGGGAATACCGATCCAGCCTGCCTCGCCCATAGGCAAGAATTGGTTCACCAATAGAGTGGTAGATGAAAGGAACAGGCTTGGGAGCCATGTTGTGGGCGCCAACACCATAGATACATTCAAGAAGAGGTTAGATAAAGCCATGGATGGTGAGGTAAGGTGGGGTTGTGTGTACAGGAGCTGCCTTATATAGGCCAACCGGCCTCTTGCAGACTCCTTACGTTCTTATGTTCTTCTTATGTTCTCTCTTCCTCCAGCCCTCCCGTCACCACCTGCTTCTCTCTCTCTCTCTCTCTCTCTCTCTCTTCCTTCGTCTCTCCAACCCTCCCGTCCCCATCTGTTTCTCTCTTTCCCTCCTCTGCCTACCTCCCTCCCCCTTCCCTCCGTCTGTTAGCCTTACGTCACTATCTCCTGTCCTTTCATCTCTCCCTCTCTTCCTCCCTTTCTCCAACCCTTCCTCTACCACTTGCTTCTTTCCTTCCCTTCTCTTCCTCCTTTCTTCCTACCCTCCCTCCCTGCTTCTCTCCCTCCCTTCTCTCCCTTCTTCCCTTCCTCCAGCCCTCTCGTTACGACCTGCCTCTTTCCTTTCCTTCATTCGTCAACCCTTCCGTCACAATAACTTCTCTCCGTCCCTCCTCTCCCTCCTTCCTTTCCCTCCCTTCCTCCTTCTGTCCCCCCCTTCCCTCTCTTCCTCCTTTCCTCCGGCTCCCTCCTCCGTCTTCTCCGCCTCATTCTCCCTTGTCCTCGTGTCTCCGGAAGCCGCCTCCTCAAGAATCAGCCGCGCCATATTGAACCAACACGGAAAGCTCTTGTTTGTAAATGACGTCATCCTCCCGCTTGTGTGTGTGTGTGTGTGTGTGTGTGTGTGTGTGTGTGTGTGTTCCTAACGTTAATATTTTTACCCACAGCAGAATTTTCAGTTTTTCTTTATTAACGGGCGACATTTTTTACCTTCTTTATTCCTCGCCGCCAGAAAATATTATACTGACCTGCGGGATTAGAATGTTATGTATGCCTTCATTTTTTTAATATTTGGAAGCTACATTTATACATTTTCCTTATGGAGTGGCTATTTCTTTTAGTAGTCAGCGCTTGGGCTTGGGAAATACTGGTATGGGAATAGCATATAGTCGTGAATGCTGTAGTGGTAAACCTCTCCCTGAGCTCCTACAAGACACACAGCCTAAGCTCACGTTTTTGCCAGCGGACGGGATGAATGAATGAAGATGCTGGTTAACTCTTGCATAGTATAGTGGAGTAGTAAACCTTTCCCTCACTAGTACAGCATCAAAGTACAGTAGTAAATAGTGTAATGGTTAGCCTCTTCCTCGGTTACTACAAGACGCACCACCTAAGCGCACGTTTTTACCAGCGAAAGGGATGAAAGAGTGAAGATGCTGTTAACGCTTGCATAGTAGATACAACTTGCCAAGGAGAGAGGGGGGGGAGAGAGGGAGAGGGAGAGGGACCCTGCCTCCTCCATCGCTTCCTCCTCCTCCTCCTCCTCCTCCTCCTCCTCCTCTTCCTATTCCTCCTCCTCCTCCTTGTCCGCTTTTATCGCCCGGTTAGTGGTAGCAGTAATGGTAGTTCTTTCCTCTTTCCTTCATGAATTCCATGCAGTTTTTCCATGCTGCATGGTTCTTTTTCCTTTCCTGCCAGCCTTGGCTGGAGGGATGGGGGGGTGGGGAGGAGCCTTCGCCTTTGCTGTCCTTCATCTTCCACCTTTGATTAAACAGCCTCGTAAGGACCAGCAGGTCTGCTGTTGTTTGTTCTTCCTTTGTGTTTCTTTGTGTTCCTCCTCCTCTCTCTTCCTCTTCTTATGCTCACGGTCATTTCGTTACTTCTCTTCCATTCTCTAACTCTTCTTGTTCCACGCTACCCATGATCCACTCCTCCTCCTCCACTCTTTCTCTTCCTCCCTCCTCTTTTACTCACGGCTGTTTTCCTCACCTCTCTCCTGGTTTCCTCCCTTTTCTTTCCTTCCTCCCTTTCTTTCCTTCCAGTTCGTGTACACGCGCGCTCACAGTTTTTAGGGCAGGCGGCGTGCTTATGAAGGCTGTCAATTATGAGGAAGCCTGTGATCTCGAGTTAAAGAATGAGGAGCGGGAAAAGGGTAGGTAGAAAGAGGAGGAGGAGGAGGAGGAGAGGAGGAGGAGGAGGGGAAGAGAAATACAAAGCCTTCGTAGTAATAAAGAGGTTATCCTAGTTTAGCATTGAAGGATATTATACGGAGTTCCAATGTTTAAAAAGACGGAAAAGGTTCAAGGCAGCTGATAGACCACCGCTCCCCACGACACATTCCTTTCTCTCTCTCTCTCTCTCTCTCTCTCTCTCTCTCTCTCTCTCTCTCTCTCTCTCTCTCTCTCTCTCTCTCTCTCTCTCTCTCTCTCTCTCTCTCTCTCTCTCTCTCTCATTTATCCCTTCTTTTACCTTTGCTTTATTTTCTTCCATTTTCTTTTCTTTTTCTTTAAAGCCAATTCCCTCTCTCTCTTTCTGTCTATCTCTTTTTCTCTCCGTCTGTCTATATTATCTACTTACCTACTTACATATCTATCTATCTATCTATCTATCTATCTTGCCCCAATTTAAGGTTATTTTGCTAAGGACACGTCTAAGAAATCGGTAATGAGTAGCGTTTCGTCCACTTCGTTGTGCTTACTTCGCTGCGTGCTTGTAGTTCTCCGCGCGTGTCCTTATCTCGCGGACTGACTTCCCGGCGAGGCGGCATTATGCAAAATACTATGTTTACACTTCGGCTTTCCTGCGTTGTTTATGTGGGCGGGTGCGTGTGTGTGGTTTCTTGCGTATTTCCGGGTTCTCTCTGTTTTTTTCCTCCGTGTGTGTGTGTGTGGGGGGGGGGGGGGTCAATGTGTGTGTGTGTGTGTGTGTGTGTGTGTGTGTGTGTCTCGGTTAATCTATTTGTGTCTGCCTCTATCTCTATCTTTCTCTCTGTTCTCCTCTCCTCTCCTCTCCTCTCTTCTCTTCTCTTCTCTCTCTCTCTCTCTCTCTCTCTCTCTCTCTCTCTCTCTCTCTCTCTCTCTCTCTCTCTCTCTCTCTCTCTCTCTCTCTCTCTCTCTCTCTCTCTCTCTCTCTCTCTCTCTCTCTCTCTCTCTCTCTCTCTCTCTCTCTCTCCCAATATAGTGAAAACAATGGATGATATTTTTCCGTACCCTAAAGGTGAAGCCGAAAAAGAAATTCTATTATTCAACACACACACACACACACACACACACACACACACACACACACACACACACACACACACACACACACACACACACACGCCGCTTGTACGTATACGCTCCTCCTGAAAAATTTCCGGTGTCGTGGGGGTCGTTAGAAGCTGGAGTTGTGGCTGGCAGAAAGGAGCCCCATATAAATATTACGTGTTTTCTTCCTTCACCTCGTGGCCGCGCGCTGCATCGCCTTCCTTCGCCCTTTGTTAAGGGGTCACGCCGGGCCGCTGCCTTGCTTTACCACGCAGGAAACGAGCGCTGGGTCTTGAGTATAGAATGATACACTGATGGCAGCGCTTGGATATCCCTGTCTTGTGGGGTTTATTGTTTTTTACTTTTTCTTTTGTTTCGTCTTGCATTGCCTTCCTTCGCCCTTTGTCGAGGGTTCACCCCGTGCCGCTGCCTTGCTTTACTACGGAAGAAACAAGCGTTGTGTCTTCAGTGTGGGAT
The DNA here is from genome assembly GCF_024679095.1 of Eriocheir sinensis. Lineage (NCBI taxonomy): Eukaryota > Metazoa > Arthropoda > Malacostraca > Decapoda > Varunidae > Eriocheir > Eriocheir sinensis. Next base: position 253,943 of record NW_026111927.1, read on the forward strand.
GATACACTGGTGGCAGCGCTTGGATATCCATGTCTTGTGAGGTGTATTGGTTTTTACTTGTTCTTCTTTTTCGTCCTGGATCACCTCCCTGCACCCTTTGTTGAGGGTTCACGCCGGGCCGCTACCTTTCTTTACTACGGAGGAAACGAGCGCTGGGTCTTGAGTGCGGTATGGTATAATAGTGGTACCGTGGCAACGCTTGGATCCTTGTCCCGTGAGATGTACTACTGGTGTTGTGCTAATCTTCTGGGATGTATTATTTTCTTTAATTAAATCTGAAATCGTAATGGTGACTCTTGTAGTGGAATTCTTAAAAGCAGTGAAGAGAATCGTGTCAAACCGAGGACATGGGTTCGAGTCACACCGAAGGACGATGACAATTTTCAACCATCGCCAAGTGTCAAAAGATTACCTTCATGCTGGCCAGGTCCTCAGTCAACACTAGCTGCAGCGACTTCGTTCAAGTGGAGCACCGGGGGGCAGCATGGGCTAAACAAGTCATACATCACGGCAGCCACTTAAAATAACGCCTGCACCACTAACAGACTCCGGTCGTCCAAGAGGCCCCTCTAGAGTGCCTACCGGCGCTAGAGGCAGCACCTAAAAAAATGGTGTTGAATACCTTTCCTGTGGCTCTGGCTTGTGACCTAAGTCCAGCACGTGTTCTCAGTAATTGCTCTGCTTGTATTGGTGGTGGTGGTGGCGGTTACCCGTTCAAGGCAGTCGTGTTCGTGTGTAGTGTTGCGTCTTTATTTCCTCGTTGGATATGCGGCGAAACTCCATTTTAGTGACGAATCAAAACTGTCACCCTTTTCGTAGCGGTACATAAAGTCTTGGTATTGGAAGTGATGGCAATGGGGTCGTATTGGCATCAAGGGCAAGCAATTCATTCCCCGGCTTGATCTGTGACATTCCTCGTGCCCCGTGTGGCTGGGATGCTGTCAGGCTCTGGAGATGCCTCGTCTCTGGGGTGTCGGTGATCCATAAACCTTTGATCTCCGCGACGCGTACCGGTGAAGGCTACAGAGACATTGCATACCGAGATCAGAGGCCGAGATGTCCCAGGGAGTCATCTGTGCCTCCCCGCTCCCCCTCCCTCTCTCCTTCTCCCCTCTTCATCGTTGTAATTCCTTTTCTGTCTTCGGTAGATATGCAAAACCGTCACTTTTCATCCTTTTGGTTAATTTTCAGTCTCCTGTATTTTAGATTTCAATTTATATCCATTTCTCTCCCTCTCCTTCATCCTTTTAATTCCTTTTCAGTTTTCAGTGTCTAATAATTCTACTGATAGGCATTGCTGTTCCTCTTATATTCCTCTTGATATGCATTACCGTCACTCCCTTTCATCTCTCATCTCTTCATCTTTCATCTCTTCATTGTCTTATATTTCTTCTGATATTTATTAATGTCCCTCTTTTTCATCTTTTTAATTCGCTTTCTGTCCTCATTATCTCAAGTTTCAAGTGATATTCATTAAACCTCTCTTCTCCATCCTCTTGATTCCTTTTAGTCTTCAGTATTTTCTATTACTCTGATATTATTGTTCCTTTCTTTTATCTTTGTATTCCTTTTCAGTGCTCGGCTTCTTATTTTTCAACTGGTATATCCATGGTTGTTCCTCGTCTTCAACCTTTTAATCCCTTCTCAGTCTTCATTGTCTTATATTTCTCGTGATGTCATTACGGATCTTGCTGTGTACAAGCATAACATTGCAACGTTTTTTATTTATTTTTTCAACTGGATTTCAGTTTTTCGATTCGAAGTTTATTTTTTCAACTTCGTAGCTAATGATCTAATATTCATTCCCCGAAAAAGAAGAGAAAAAAAAGTGTTGTAAAATGAAAATGATTATTCTCATCTGTTTCACGGCAATGGAAATTAATGTTACGAACTCAAATAAAGAACAGACACTTGTAGATTTATTTTTTTAGAGTAAACAACTCAAGGACAAAAATAATTGAGAAAAATAAAAAGCCCGCCAATGACTACCCCTTTAAAAGAGAGTATAGATGATGGATTATAATATAGTCACGAAATGATAAACTTGTTTCGAGTAAGGCTACAAATTTTCATATAAAAACCGAAGGTAAGAAGTAAGAACCACCAATATTTATACGAAAACACGAATTTCAGAAGTAGGAGAGGAGGACAAATTTCCCCGTGCAGTATCAGGATGAACGAGGAATATATTTAAGTCCCGCGTTCTGAAGATAAATTGGAGGTAATGAGTTTGCACGCCTTGACTGACTACGCGCCGCGGCTGCTGAGGCTGAGCAGGATAAACACACCGCGCCGAGGGGCACCCAGGACGCGGCGGCGGCGGCGGGGAAGAGACGCGTGTTCTTGTGTGTGTGTGTGTGTGTGTGTGTGTGTGCCAATGAAGATGATGTGAGGAATTGTAATGATGGAAATAAATGGGACTTTTCTTCTTATTATTATTATTCTTACTCTTATTCTTATTTTATTTTAGCTATTGTTATTGTTGTTGTTCTTCATTTTCTTTTTTTTATTCTTCCTCTTCTTCTCTTTCTTCTTTTTTTTTTCTTCATCTGCTTCCGTTGCTTTTTCTTTGTCGTCTTTTTTTCTTTCTTCTTCTTCTTCTTCTTCTTCTTCTTCTTCTTCCACATCTTCATCATATTCTTCTTCTCTTCATTTAACGTCCTTATTATCTCTCATGGGGCTGGACGGGTTGATGGGACGAAGAGAGTTACGTTCAGTGGGTAGATATGGCACTTAAAAAGGGACGGTAAAGGCATGTAAAAAGGGCGTACACAGGGTTAGTATATATAGGATGCGGTAACTAAGAGGCTTGAGTGTGGGCGCTGTGCATAAACTGAGTACTTGTAGAGATGAAAAGCGTCTTGCTCAGTAGGTAGATATGGCACTTAGAAGGGGACGGTTAAGGTACGTAAAAAGGGCGTACACGGTGTTAGTAGATGTACGATGAGGTAACTGAGAGGCTTGAGTATGCATAGACGCCGTGCATAAATTTGTTGGGACTCTTGGCACGAGGTGTGAGGGAAAGGAGTAAGGTCGGTGTTGTCAGACGCTTCCACCCCACATGTCAACTACTTACAAAGGCAAAAAGGAGATCAGTCTGGTTATAATGGGTGTTTTCTAAGGTTCATGGTACAGAGGAAGGGTCAAACTACTACCAGGGTCATAAAACTACCCCTGGATATGCCCAGTGCTCCTACGAAAGGCTAATCAAATTAGTTTTTTGAGGGTTTTCAGTACAATGGAAGGGTCAGACTACCACCAGGGTCATAAATCTATCCCTGAATATCCCCAAAACTCCTTTGAAAGGCTAATTTGGGGGGTTCACAGTACAGAAGAAGGGTCAAACTACCACCAGGGTCATAAAACTACCCCCGTTAATGCCCCAAACTCCTACAAAAGCCTAGTCAAATGAGTGTTTTTAGGTTCAAGATACAGAGGAAGGGTCAAACTACCACCAGGGTCATAAAAGTACCCCTGGAAATGACCAAAACTCCTACAAAAGCCTAGTCAAAGGAGTGTTTTTAGGTTCAAGATACAGGAGGGTCAAACTACGACCAGGGTCATAAAACTATTCCTGGAAATGCCCAAAACTCCTACGAAAGCCTTGTCAAATAGATGTGCTTGGGCGCCGAAACGTTTCAGAATACGGAATTATGTGTGTGCAAGCTCCTGTCTTTCCTGAGCGAGGCGTTGGCTGCGTCGTTGCTGGGCAGAGGCTTGGCGAGTGTTACCGAGGGTCTGGGCTGCCCGCACGTGGTATTTCTGGCTGTCATGGCTGGGCGTGGCGGGCAGGGAGGGGCGGCCAGTTTGGGATGCAACGTAGCCAGAAGAGGAGTTAGAGTGCTATATATGCAGCAGTGCTGGGCACTTGCGGTACTTTTTGCGGTACTGCGGTTCTACCGCACTACCAAACCGGTACCGCAGTACCGCAGAGGATTGCTGAAAGTACCGGAGTACCGGTACCGCGTTCAAATTTCCTGCGGTACTTTTCGCGGTACTAGCAAACACTTTCAAGAAAAATAGTGATGATAATAATTAATGAATAAATAAATATGTAAATAAAAATAAACAATACCACTGTTTGAGGGGGTCGGGGGGGGGGGTACCTGACCCACCAGACAGACAGACAGACAGTCGGACATACGCACAGACACCGTGGGAAAGAGGGGAGGCACTTTCACTGAAAAGGATAGGTACGTATTGTTAATTAAAAGGATGTGATTTTTCATCGGAGGGAGGTTGGAACCAAGATTTTTACACCTATGTTTTGCTAGGAGGAACCATACTTGCTTCTAAAATTGATCAACACCTCATAACTCCTATAGTACGTTAAATCAATTCATCTTTAGTTGCGTGCGCGCCGATTATCTCGCTATAACTGGCAACAGAGAAAGAAGGGGGAGTTTTTATGACCCTGGTGATAATTTGACCCTTCTACTGTACCATGAACTTAAAGAAACACACATTTGACAAGGCTTTCGTAGGAGTTGTGGGCATTTCCAGGGGTAGTTTTATGACCCTGGTGGTAATTTGACCTTTCTTCTGTACCATGAACTTAAAGAAACACTCATTTGACAAGGCTTTCGTGGGAGTTGAGGGCATTTCCAGGGGTATTGTTTTATCATCCTGGTGGTAGTCTGACCCTTCTTCTGCACCATGAACCTAAAGAAACACTCATTTGACAAGGCTTTCGTGGGAGTTGAGGGCATTTCCAGGGGTATTGTTTTATCATCCTGGTGGTAGTCTGACCCTTCTTCTGCACCATGAACCTAAAGAAACACTCATTTGACAAGGCTTTCGTGGGAGCTGTGGGCATTTCGAAATGTTGTTTTATGACCCTGGTGGTAGTTTGACCCTTCTTCTGTACCATGACCCTAAAAAAACACTCCTTAGAAATTTAGAACCCGACTGATTTCCTTTTTCGCCTTTGGAAATCGTTGATGTTAGAGGTGGAAGCGTCTGGCAATACCGACCTGAGGCTGCCGCTGTGTGTGTGTGTGTGTGTGTGTGTGTGTGTGTCCCGCTATGGCCCGCACCAGCTACATATTACTTGCTTCCCTCTGCACTACATGTTGAGTCTGTCCTATTTCCCGTCCACCTCTGTCCACTAGACTTTTCGTACTGTGACACATTTTCTGATTAAACATTACCCTCCCTGGTGTGCTATTTGGCTGCCTTTTGATAGTACTAAGAGTGGGGCGTCAATTGTTCCCGGTCCGTGATTAATATTGTCCGCTTTCCGTTTTCTTTCCGTTTAACAGTTAGTAGAATTTGCCTCCTGTCGTCGGTAGTTCCATAGACATTTTGTAATATATTTTTGTTTTGTTTTTCTTCTGTTTCTGGACTATTAATCACGTTTTTTTTTTTTTCATTTCCCTCTTTGTTTTCTTGCACTTTAACAGTTAATAGAATTTGTCTCCTGTCGTCGGTAGTTCTATAGACATTTGTGATTTATTGCCGTGTTTTTTTGCTCCGTTTTTTGGGCTATTAATCACGAGTTTTTTTTCCTTTCTCTTTTCGTTTTCTTGTACTTTAACAGTTAACAGAATTTGCCTCTCGTCGTAGGTCGTTCTGTAGACATTTGTAATATATTTGTTTTGTTTTTTCTCTTATCGGGTGCCTTTTCGTACTAATCTCATTTTCTTCGACACTTAATATTATTTTCCACTAACAGTTTCCTTCCTGGTAGTCACTCGCTCGTGCCGTGGACATTTATAACTTTTCTGTAATCTTTTTTTCGATACTTTATTATTTGCACTTCAGTAATTTCCTTCCTGGCAGTCACTCGCTCGTGCTGCTAACATATATAACTTTTTTCCCGTGTGAAAGAAGTTTTCTCGTGTGTTTAAACTTGCTTCTCGGGTACACTTCCCTAACACACTCGAGGACGTCCCTGCTGATGCCTCGGTCCCCGCCTTCCACGCCCCCTCGCCGCCACCAACGCTCTTTGGGTCATGTTCTTAAACCTTTCGTTGCCCAAGCACATACATTTGACAAGGCTTTCGTGGGATTTGTGGGCATTTCCAGGGATAGTTTTATGACCCTGGTGGTAGTCTGACAAAGTTTCTGCACCATGAGCGTGAGGAAGCACTCTTTTTTGGCCTCTTTAGATATGCTTTATGTTAAGGAAGGGAACGTTTAAGAATACCGATCATATTACCAAGCCTTTCGGAGCCCAAGCACATTTTTTTTTTTACGTCGCGGCCTATAGCGCCGGTAGGCTTCTTCCCGGTGGGGCCTGATGTTTGGCCCAAGGCTTCTTCCCGGTGGGACCTGATGGTCGGCCCAGCCCGTTCTGGCGAAGGCGAGTGTTTATAGTGGCGCCATCTTGCATTGGCTCATGCTGCCCTCCCGGAGCTCATCTTTAATCCTAGAATCTAGAGTCCGGGTTGATAGGCGGTCTTCTGGACAGCATGTGGGTAGTTTTAAGCCACTCGGCGGCGGCTGAAAAATCCCAGCTTGGTGGCACCGGGCGGGGATTGAACTCGCGTCCTCCTGAACGCGGTGCTGTTACTCTGTCGACTCAGCCACCGCCTCCCCCGCAAACAACATTTAACAAGGCTTTCGTAGGATTTGTGGGCATTTCCATGGGTAGTTGTATGACTGGTGGAAGTTTGAAAATGTTCCTACGCCGTGAAATTAAAGAAACATTCATGGGGGACGCGTTTGACCTCATTTTTGGATTTTTAGAAGTGATTGATGGAAGGGAAGGGAGCGTCTAAGAACACCATCCCTCTATCTATCTCGCCCCGTCCTTAGCCTCAGCCGCTGCCCCCTCCCCTCCCCTGCAACGC